>NC_051445.1:12784658-12794698 GCF_001649575.2 Kryptolebias marmoratus | reverse complement strand
ATAGTGCAGGCGGGGCCTGTCACTTGTCGTCATCACGTCATCACGTCATTTGCCTAAAGGCGTGATTAAAGGTGTCTTCAGCCAGGACACGCGGGAGCGTGATATCCCATAGTACATATGTTGTACCGAGTGAATCGACTGAAAGGGAACTATGTATTATCATACATTTTTTTTTATATCATATATCAAATTATAAATGGCTTTCTTGAGGGTTACTATTGCAAAGCATTGTGGGAAATTTATAACAGCGTAGTTTTTAATACTGGCTTACAGCAACGTTAACTGCCTCTAAAATAGTATGAAGTTTGTCAAGTATTGGGTTTGTGCTAATGCTATATATTGCTATTCTAATTATTAAACTGACGCATTTATATTTTATAAAGATGCGGTATTTGAAATTTTATATTAACAATTTGGAAGTGCCAATAATTTTGACCCAAGCTGAGCCCTGGGAACTACACGCTCCATGTGAATTTGTGTGTCACTTCTCTCTGCAGTGACGTCTCTGTATCTGTGCGTATGTCCTGGTTTGAGCTTCCTGTCCTGTACATGGACTTCTGGATGATGATGTCAGCACGCCGGCTGTGATCAGTGGAGTTGGTTTGAGGTTTGGGAGCGGGCTGAGCTGCAGCAGCTGGAGCAGAGTCCCGAGGGAGAGCTGAGAAAATGGCCACAAACCTCCTCCCAAAGGCTTCCGCGAGAAGGCCGCAAGGGGTCGAACCCTGACTGCAGCATGTTATTAGTGGATGCATTGTGATGCGGTCCTTTTTTTTTTTTCTCTGTGCGCCACATTGTTGTGCACAGTCAGTGAAATCATCTTGAATCTGTGTGACTGACTGTGTAAAGCATTGCGCACAGGAAGCGGCGGTGACGCTCTCACACCGCCCACCATAGATATTACAATGGAAAGCCAAAGAAAGTGAGCAACTGTACGCCCCCCTCTGCCCTCCGCCACAGACACATGGAAAACTTCCATCGCCTTGTGCTGCGGTTGTACCGACCAACTGGTCGGCGCGTTCGCTGGCAAGCGGCTCGATAACGGCTGACTCAGGACACATTAAGTATGTGTGTGTTTGGGGACAATGAAGGGATGATGGCAAAGCAAAGTGGTGTAGACACACTCCCGTACTCCGCTCTTGACACGTGTGAGGATAAACACTGATTTACATGGCTGACGTTAACACCCTGTTGAGTAAACACACAAGCAAACCTACAGCGGCGCTGCGACATACGACAGACCGACGTGAACGCAGACCCGCGGACTACGTCGACGGCCTCCTGAGCGCAGTTAGGCCCAACAAATAGTGCCAGTTAAAAGTTCAGCGCGGCCTTGCTGCAGCTCTGCCACACATACAACATACGCCTGTATTATGGTTTAACAGCCGCCGACTGTCAGCACACTTCACTGTCATGCTCCACAGGGAAAGAAACACACTAGGCCAAAAAAACAGAGACCTCCATGACACACCCAAGACTAGTTCACATGTAAAATTTCACTCTGTAGAACAGAACCATGAACCCTACTGTGTGTGTGGTCCCCGGGGCATAAACTTGTCATTTCTCCTTGATTCAGTCATAAAAAAATGGAAACACTTTGTCACATCTTGCCTATCCTCAGAGACACACAACAGCATTACCTCTCATCTCATCTCACTTCTGAGGCCCTGAATTGTTTACATCATAACATCAAACAGTTCTTACATTAACTAAAAGGTTTAAACATGTCCTTACAGCAGTGTTGGACTGCTTCTTTTCAGCAACAGGCTGCATAATTTTGTGGTTGTTGTTGAGATTTAGTTCTCTTCACTTGTTTCCAGATAGTTTATGTCTGGACTCTGGATGAACGTTCAAAACGTAGATTATATTTTTCCTCATGAATTTATTGACTTCTTTGCCTGTAGTTTGCAGTTCACTGTCCAGCTGGTTATAGTCCAAGATCATTATTTCTCCAGGTTCTTCAGGTCTAAATTTAGCTGCACCGTTTAAAATGGGAAAGAAGAAATATGTGACTATGTAAAGGGATATTGATAACTTTCGATCTGGTGCTTTTCAGAAAAAAGGACACGTTTCAGATGACGATGACATAAAGATTTGTACCCAGATTTTGTGACAGAAACATCAAACCAAATAAAATATGCAAGCTCATGAATAATTTTGGGTCTAACTCTGTTTGAAGCAGAAAAATACACTAAAATAGATAACAGCACTGCAGGTCAAACAGGAAAATAAAACAGTAACAGCATATTAAAAGAGGCTATGGAAAGACAATAAAGTGAGTAAAAACTCTATAACATTAACAAATGTCAGGAACAAAATGTGTTTAATATAACCCCTGTGCAGCTTTGTTATAGTTGGGTAAATTCTAAGAAACTTAAAATAATCAAAATACGTAAACTAAATGAAACAGATTTTTAATGCAGAGTTTTGTGGAAAGGTTATGAACAATTAATGTCCTACCTGTTGCAGATAGCTCTTTGAACTACCTCAGTTTGGAGAAATAAATTTAAATCCTGACCAGATCATGAAGCTAACAGCTAATCTGAGTGGGGTCAAGGCCAAACTGGATTGCTCTGATCTAAAAAAAACTGCAGTTCATGTGAACAATGATTTATAAATTTTTATCATTTTTAAAATGCCATTAGTTTTGGATCACAGGGTTATAGAGCTAGCTGCTGCTACCACTAAATAACTGCGTCCTATAAAACTGACAGAACTGCTAGAAAATCTTTGGAATTGGTGTTTTTTTAATAAAGCAGCAATCCGCTTTGGTCTTGGCCCTAATCAGACTAGTTGTTAGCCCGTAAACTATCCACTTCTCCAAACCGAGACTGTTCAAAGAGCAATCTACAACAGGTAAGATAGTAATTGTTCATAACCTTTACAGAAAAACCCACAACAAACGATCTGAAAGATTGTCTGAAATGATGGATAAATATCAGGTTTTCATTACTCACAGCTGATTTAGCAGAAAAACACCAACCCTAAAGTTTGTAGTGAACAAATGACCCCCAGAGTAAAACAAAACAAAACAAAAAAACTACATTATTTGAACATTTTGATAGTTTATGAATTTAAATCTACACTTGGAAACTAAATATAGTTATGATTAAGGTCAAATCTCACACTCTAAATGTTTTCGTTATATTTTCAATGTTAGCACAGATCTTGGGAGCTCTCTGCCTCTTGGAATTATTCTACATTTTTATATAAATCAAAATGATCATTTATCCTACAATAACTGGTTTTGTTTAATCGAAACAGTTTCTGATCTAATCCTTGTTTGTTTCCTATCCAAAAAAATCACTCTCAGCAAACAAAGCCTAATATTAGCACGTCCGTAGAGAACACAGATTTGCTTCCTAACCACAGGCAGAAAAATACTAAACAAGAGTAAAAATGGCTTATTCAGATGAAAAAAAATAAAGTGGCTTGTGGGAGGAAATCTGGAATAACTCGTACACACAAAGGACACAAGGAGATTTTGTAATGATTCGAAGGAAAGTTAACTTGAGCTCTGGGTTTTTATCAGCAGACACAAGCTGTGCCCCCAAGGCGGCACAAGATGATCCAAATCCTGATCTCAGGACGTCACGACGTGGAAAATGTGTCTGTGGGCACAGTGTGCAGATTTTATTCTGTGCTCGGAAAAATTCTAGGAATGTTTTGTGTGTGGTCCCTTTCATGAATAAATGTGATCAAATGCGTAAATTGGGTTTATTAGTTAGCATGTTTGAGGTGAGGTTTCCACAGTCCGGAAGGGGCGGCCGTGGTACGGTGAAACTTCTGCTTCAGAAACCTGAGAGGCAGCCGAGAGCCTGTTTACATGTGCGGACTAAATACTGAGAGCGAGTGCGAACACAGTTCCTCTAAATTACTCTTTTCTCCTTCCTATATACCAGAAATAAATCTTTTTTCTAAAACCCAGCTATTTGAGAAGCGCCACAGAGTCAAATTTATTCAGAACTTCTTTTTTGTTTGTTTGTTTTTGGAAAACAACACAACTTATTGTCCAATTTTATTAGCCTTATATTTTATTTTCAATTGATAAGTGTTAGATATTTCTAAGGGAGTTCAGTTTTAAGTCACAGGTTTTAGTTATTTTACTAATTAATAAATAATCCAAACTCATTTAAATGTAAGTCCAGATCAAAACAACTCAAATATACTTAGAGATTAAAACTTCTTGCAATGTTTAGAATAAAATTAACCGCTATATAGGTTTAGTAAAGACAGCCTATCTGGCTGCTGTAATAGACTGTAACAAAATGATGCACAAAATGAAGTTATGATATGCATTGATCATGAAAAAAATGATGTACATCAACAAACAACAACAATCTGTCATTGATGTAGCTTTAACAAGTATTCAGTCATCTAATGCACTAAGTCACTGAGACATTTTCATTTGTTTGTTTTTCTTTCTTTTTTTTGCTGCTGTTTCCGTACATTCAACAGGTCGTAACTTTAGATTGGCAAATCTTTTAAAATAAAGGTTTTTATCTTTCAGCAGCTAACAACAGACAACCAAAACATTCAATTTGGGTGGAAAAATAAAAAAAAACGCATCCCTTAAAGGTATGCATATCACCCGCTGCCTCGCAAGCCAAACTTTTAAACAAAAGATCTTGCGCGATGATTATAGTATGTGTTGGGAATGCCACTCAGCTACTACCAAACCAAGTTTTAGGGCCTAATATCTGCATAATTTACGCATTTATAGCCACTTTTGTGTTTGCTAACGATGATTAGATTTGGTGTCCACCTTGAATCAAGTTGATTCCAAAAGTCAGTCAGTTGTAGATGTACATCCAGGGATTTTAATCAAATCTGTCCAGTGGATCATGAGATATTTTGCTAACAGACAGACAGTGTTGACTTTAACAGTCAGTCCCTGGATTTAAACAAAGATCTTTTCCAATCTGTTAGCATTCAGAATATGTGTTGGGGGTGTCTCTCAGCTACTAACATACCAATTTTTAGCTCAATACACAAAATATGACATGCCACTTTTTCTTTCTTTTATTTTTGTGATTTTATTGTGTTCTGAACCTCCTGGTTGCTGCAGCTGTTATTGGATTTATGAAGCATTCCGGGTTGTTTTTTTGTGTTTTTTTTGCAGCAGTCCTGCTGCTTTTCATGAGTATAAGATCTCAGTTTAATTCTCAACCACATCTAAACCCCTCTTATCTCACCTGCTCTTCCTGTCTCCCTGCCCTTTTTTAAAAGCAAAGTCAAGTCACGACAGAAACCCAAGTCCCTCTTCTCTCCTTTCATCTTAGGAAGAGACCTATGAGAGACGGAGGCGGGTGGGGGGAAAGAGAGAGAAAAGGCTGAGCACGCACCGTGAATGGAGAGGAGGGAATGTCCTGAACCTGAATGTGAGAATGACGGGTTGAGGGTGGTAGGAGCAGAGAGAGAGAGAGAGAGAGAGAGAGGTTTGGGGTTTGCAGAGGAACATGCTAGAGGATAAGGCGTGTTCCCGTTAGCAGCGCAGAGTGGTGTCAATCCACCGGAGCCATTCGATGCCCGAGCTTGTGACGGTGCACCAGTGTGTGGCGGACGCTGAGAAAAGATTTGGCAGCTATAAATAGGCTGTGTGTTAAAGAGGCACATTGTAAATATAGTGCTCTGGCGTAGTGTCACTTTACACTCCCCCTCGCCCCATCCTCCTCCCCCCACCCACTCGCCTTTGGTCTCAGCCCTGCACCGGACTTCTCTTAACAGTTTCATTATGCCCCGGAGTGCGTCATGAGCGCTGGAAAAAGAAAGAAAAAAAAATTACTTGAAAACATGAGAAGAAAAGGAAGAAGAAAGAAAGGAAAGACGGGGTTGGCAGCGGAGGAGTTACGGGACAGATTACACTCAAGCTGTGTGGGTGTGTGTGAGTGTGTGTGAGTGTGTGTGCGTGATGTAATGTAACTGAGGCCAGGCTTCCCCGGGTTCTCCGGTGTCTGCAGATTTGGGAAGCTTCCAAAAACATCGAGAAAAAAGAGAAATGCTCAAGAGGTGTCTGCTTTCTTTTTGTCTTCTGCCCTCTATCCTCTGTCCTCCCTTTACTCATCTTGCCAGTCTTTATTTCTTGCCTTATGAAATCTCTCCTCATCTTTTCTATTTTCCATACTTTTTTTTCTTCTCATTTTTTGCCCTCGCCTTTCTTTGCATCTTCCATTCTCTTGTCTCATGTCTCGGTACTTTCTTTCTTTTCTTTATCTTTCTCTCGTTTGACTTTTAAAGGGCAGTTCGGATGTTTTGAAATATGGTTCTGTGAGACGGTTATGAACAAATATTATCTTACATGTTGTAAATAGATCTTTGAACAACCTCAGTTTGGAGAAATAAACTTTTATTCTAACCAGATTGGTTTGGTTTTTTTTCCGCACCTAAACCCGAGCCAGAGTTCGCTTAGTACCAAATCTTTCAGTTTCCAATACCAAAAGCTCTGGCTTGGTTTTGTCTCAGCACTAACTCTTTGCTGGACCAAAACAAAGAATATTGCTTTTATCAGGAGCTGTATCTCTGTATCATTCCACCTGATCAGTAAGTATAGATGGTATATTGAAGCTCAGATCACAAACAAAAAAACTCTGATGTTGTCCAGTTGAGAAAACTGAGACGAACTAAACAAATGCTGTTCTGCAAAAGTGTACAGGTTTCATATTAGCTAATGTAGCTAATGTTTGAGAAATAGTTGTTTTGTAAGTTTAAAAAACAATTAAAAAAAACACTCCTTCTTTGTATTAGGCCAGCCCGAACGAAGACTTTTCCTTCTTTCTCCTCACTCTGTGCCACATGACTGATGTCGTGGCTGATAAGGCACCAAACTGGTTTTTAACAGATTTTTGAAGAAACCCGCTCTAGCACTCTATGTAAACAACCATGAAATGTGAAAATGGTGGCAATGTAATGTTGTAAAATATATAGAACTTGCATTAACTCTTGTGAAATTTTCAACATCTGAGTTGTTTTAAGACAAAAGTAAGCCCCTTAATTCGCTCAGACTAGCCTTTAGCTCGTCAGTTCAATCAGGATTAGTTTGTTCCTCCAAACTGAGGCCGCTCAAAGAGCTACCTACAACAGATGAGATGTTATTATTATTTTTTTAACAATCTTTCCACAGAAGCCCACTCTAAAAGATCCAAACTATCCCTTTAAATTTTTTCTCAGCCCTTTGTTTCTTTTTTTTTTCCACCCTTTTCTTCTCCCTGTACTTGTTGAGAAAGTAGTTTGCTGGGTGTGGTGAGGTTTGTGTGTGCAGGCAAACACTGTGCTCACTGTGCAGGTGATTTGCTCCTATCACACATAAAAACCCTTCCTATGACATCACACAGTGACGTCCTTTGACATTCAAATATCCGCAATAAGCCAGCTTTTAAAGGAAGCTAAAGTGTGCATGTGTGTGTGTGTGTGTGTGCACTTTTTTTTTTTTTTTACATCTGGCAAAGATCTGCAAAAGCTTTTTTCCAGTTCTTTTTTTCTTTTCAGTTTGAACAAGCGACTTCTTTACAAGAGAAAACTCCGATCCACACACTGTCCACTCTCTGTGTCACACACAAAAACACACACACGCACATAAACACTCACACGCTATGACGCAACAGTCACTGGTCATGTTCCCAAGGTCCTGTTCTCAGAGCAGTCTGACTGGAGGCCTTTGTCTGAGCTCACTTTAAAAATAAAACTGGAGCAGGATTACCGCACACACACATCCACACACGCGCGCTCGCGCACACACTCACTTAAACACTCTTTGCACATGAACTAAGCCTGACCTGAGGTGGAAAACGAGCCCACTGCCAGCTCATGATGCTGTTTAAGTAAAGCTCGGGTGTGCCTGTATGCGCGCTGCCATACTGTATTCACATGTGTGCGATTCCACTCGACCTCTTCCTGACGGTGTAATTGTTGGCTTGTGTAACACTCGCATGTGTGTGTTTGAGCCTCGAACAGGATCACGACACCTGCCATTTCGTGGCTCTGCGCGGAAACGCAATCCCTCCCACGGCAAACTGCGGCACCTGGATTAAAATCTTCAGACTCCAGATAATGTCTCATAGGCTGGAGTCACACACTGCTCTTAAAGACTGACTTGTTGTCCCTCCTCAATACTCCTCCTGTAACACTAAATAAACATCCTGGATTAAGATCTGAATGGAGAACATGATAGCAACAATCATCCACCACAGCTTTAATCACTGCGCACTGACTGTCATCTGAAAATTCATAGTCTTGTTTTTAAAAGGACTACAGTTAAATTTCATATCCATATTATGATAAAACAGAAAATGAGGTATGGTTGTGGTGCATCCCTAGAGTTGTGTAAAAATTAAACTAGCATTTTTTTTTTAAGGAATTTATTTCACCTAGCGTCTTGCATGTCAAAGTTTTAAGTAAAAAAATCTTACGCAATATGTTGGTGCTTGAAGTATATGTTCTGGTTGACTCTCAGCTTTTAATGCAGCAAATTTTAGCTCAGTATTTGTAAAAATTGACTGCCTTATAGCATTTTATGTTTGCTAAGGTCGCTTAGCTGTGACAGCCACCTTGAAGTGGGTTGACTCCAAAGGCCAATCAGTTGTAGATGTACATTCAATGATGACATTTTTGCAAGTTACATTATAATTCACGCAGTTGCTCATGAGATATGTTGCTAACGGACAAAAAGACAAACAAACAGAAATAGAGGCAGTTTTGCATTTGGCCAACTTTCATGGCGAGCGATAATAAGTCTGTAAGACTGTGCAAATGGGAAAAATATGCTACAGAAATTTACAATTTTGTGGCTGTAAATCACAGTTTTGCCACATGGATGAGTAAATATCTAACACTGTTTGGAGTCAAAGAAACAAGAAGTCAGTCTAAATAACTTACAAGTAATATTTATTTTTATTTTCATTTTTACTTATACAGTGCCCAGTTGTTGAAAATTTTACGAGTGATTGCAGGTTTCGATGTGCCAACACTGGTACACCCATCCATCCATCCATTTTCTTTAACCGCTTCTCCATTCCGGGTCGCGGGTAGCTGGTGCCTAACCCCAGCAGTCACTGTGCGAGAGGCGGGGGACACCCTGGACAGGTCGCAAGTCCATCGCAGGGCCACATATAGACAAACAACCATTCACACTCTCACTCACACCTAGGGACAATTTTAGAGTCATCAATTAACATAACATGCATGTTTTTGGTCTGTGGGAGAAAACCGGAGTACCCGGAGTAAACCCACATGTGCACAGGGAGAACATGCAAACTCCACCCAGAAAGGCCCCAGGCCGGGAAGTGATCCTGCAACCTTCTTGCTGGGAGGCAACAGCTCTAACCACTATGCCACTGTGCCACCACACTGGTACACCACCTGGTAAATTTTTATCCAAATTATTTGCCAAGATGCTTCCATCATAAACACTCTCAGAGGGATTCAGAGCCTTTTGCTGTGCTTTTACCCATCGAGAAACTCAAGACTCACTTAATCAGCTTTGTCTACTTTACTCTAAGATCCCTTTTCCCCCTCCATTAACTTCTACTCCAGAAACCGCCGGGCCACAGCTGAATCTCTGCCATCCTAAAGCTTTCAAGGGTGCATGTTGCCAACAAGCACAGATGATATCCAATCAGAGCTCTCACAGCAATGTGGCAAAGTTTTGCCACAACAAGACCCCAGAGTTCCACAGTGATGATAAAAAGACAGAATGGGGAAAGTTATGTTTTTATTGTAATTTGACTTTTTTTTCCAAATTATTTCTAATTTCTTTATTGTTTTTATTAAAAATTCTACTTAAAGTTTAAATGTTTCATCTTTATTTGTCTGCAAATTATACTAATAAAATGGATCACTTAAAGAGACAGTTCAGATGTTTTGAAGTGGGGTTCTGTGGAAAGGTTATAAACAACTAATACAGGTGCTGGTCATAAAATTAGAATATCATGAAAAAGTAGATTGATTTCAGTAATTCCATTTAAAAAGTGAAACTTGTATATTATATTCATACATTACATACAAACTCATATATTTCAAATGTTTATTTCGTTTAATTTTGATGATTA
>NC_051445.1:12728102-12783369 GCF_001649575.2 Kryptolebias marmoratus | reverse complement strand
AAACAAAATAAACATTTGAAATATATGAGTTTGTATGTAATGTATGAATATAATATACAAGTTTCACTTTTTAAATGGAATTACTGAAATCAATCTACTTTTTCATGATATTCTAATTTTATGACCAGCACCTGTATATTCCCTGTTGAAGATAGCTCTTTGAACGCCATCGGTTTGGAGTTTAATTCTGACCAGATTGATGAGATAATGACATGGCCAAGGCCAAAGTGGGTTGCTGCTGTCCGAAAACAACTCAGAGTCTCAAAAATTCATAGCGGTTCGTGCAAACACTGTTTTATGAATCTTTAAATCACTGACACTTTCGGAATTTACAATTATTTCTGCAAAAAGTGGTCCAAGCTACACCAGAGGTGCTGCAGCTAGCTGCTGCTGCCACTATTTGCGCATGTAAATACTCACAGAGTTCTACGTGAATAACTGTGATTGTAATGAAAAGGCGTATAAAACAGTGTTTGCTAGAACTGCTAAAAATTTTTTGAGATTTTAATTGTTTTAAGATGGCAGGGGTTCACTTTAGTCTTGGCCTTACTCGGCTTTACTTCAGAAGGGGGGATCGGGATGAAGGTGTTGTGTTGAAAAAAGCACCATTAGGAAACAACTTAGCGTGTCACTGTCGGTGTGCCAGTGTAAAAAAAATTAAAAGAAAACGGCAACAGTGACTGTCACATTATTTCTTCCAAATTTCTTCAAAAAAAATCACCACCCATCCCTGATATCTACAACAGGTAAGATATTAAATGTTCAAACCTTTCCACAGAACCCCACTTAAAAGGATCCAATCTATTCCTTTAAGCATTAATAAATAACCAGCTATTAACTGGCTCACTCGCTGCTTTTAACTCGATCTGTTTACTAAATACTACCCTCTCGGGTTCACGTTTATGAGTAAAAGCGTGACCACCCCACCCTCCCTTCGGCAGCTTGGCAAACGGGCCACATCACAAGGCAAACCCTCCTCAGACTCTATCTGCGGAGCCTGAGAACATTGAGGACGTTTAGGGGGAGACACCTGCTGAATCAGGCGCTTCTACGCCACACAGTGTGATGGAAACGGATCCGCTAATATCAGCCACGCAGCTATTAGTGTCGTGTACAAACACACCACCTACTATTAATACTGTAACCTGGCACACACTCGCCGCTCTATAAATGCACACTCACGCAGTGGCTGTCACACATACCTGATCTGGTTTCAACCGCACAAACCTTCCCAGCAACACATTATACAAGCAAGTGCACTGGCCCACACATGCAGACGCACACTCAATCACACAAGCAGGCCGGGGCTCTCAGTAGTGTCCCGTTAAGCAGACACTTGAAAGGACACCCTAGAGAGGAGTCCTTTTCACAGTAATAGTGCCCGGCAGCACTTAGCGCGGACCCTGTGGCTCTCACCGACTGTAGTGAAGGGGGGATGAGGGTTCTCAATTCCACAGCAGCCCACTCTCCTCTTCCCACTGAGTGGGAGTAGAAGAGTCTTTCATGGGCACAGCACTCCACCGACTGCACACTCCAAAGCACTCACTCACCCGTCGTCCACTGCAGAGTGTTAGATCTCAATTCTGGGGCTCGGAGATGAGTGTAAAATATTTCAGATTATATTCAAACTGTTCACAATCAAACACTATAGCTCGGCGACAACAACAGGACGAATGCATTTCAAAACACTTCCAATAAGCACGCGTTGATGTTATGAAATATAAACAAAATGCGTAAATATCTTAAACTTAAACTGCCAGATTACCCTTCAGGTTCTTTGAAATAAAGATTAAAAATGTGTAAAACTATAACCCCTAATTCCAAAAAACTTAAGATCTTGTGTAAAATGTAATAAAAACAGAATGCAATGATTTGCAAATCTCCTCAAATCATGATGTGTTAATATTGTCTTGCTGAAATATGCAAGCTCTTCCCTGGAAAATACATGTGGATGGCAGCATATGATGATCTAAAACCTCTGTATACTTTTCTGCACTGATGGTGTCTTTCCAGATGTGTCAGCCGCCCATGCCATTGGCCCTAATGAACCCCTATACCATCAGAGAGGCAGGCTCTTGAACTGAGCGCTTATAACAGGCTTGATGGTCCCTCTCCTCGGTAATACGGATATAGCATCTGTGGTTTCCAAAAAGATATTCAAATTTTGATTTGCCCACAGAACAGTTTTCCATTTTGTCATTTCAGATGAATAACTGGTCCAGAGAAGACGGCATTTCTGGAGGGTGTTCGCACATGACTTCTTATTTACATGATAGAGCTTTAACCTGCATTTGTGGATGCCACTGTGATCTGTGTTTGTGGAAGTGTACCTGTACATAACAGAATCAGACTTGTTTTTAAAGCAGGGTCGCCTGAGGGCCCAGAGATCACAGCCATCCAATACTGACTTTTAGCCTCGTCCTTTGAACACAGAGATTTCTCCAGATTCTTGAAATCTTCAGATGATATTATGAACTTTAGGTTATGGGATAGCAAAAGTTTTCTCAGTTGTTGAAAGACATTATTCTGTTATTTTTTTTATTTTTTACAAAAAATGGTACAGTGTGTCAGTTTAAGCATTTCATGTGATTACTATGTTCCATTGTAGATAAAATGTGGGTTTAAGAGATTTGCAAATCATTGCATTCTGTTTTTATTTACATTTCACACAATCCCCCTAGTTTTTAGGGAGTGGATTGTGCTTGGGAGATGATCAGAGCTCTTTGAAAAGATTCTCACTTCCCTGGGCGTTTTGATGAAGGTGAAAAGAAGAGCTCTTAAAATCAAACCTCAGCATGGTGATAAAAACGACAACTGCTTTATTTCAATCAGCGCTGATAGCAGCTGCTACCGGCTTTATGTGCCTAAGAAATCTTCACAAGTGAAGTAGTTTCTAAGCTGGACCTGCTGGGTGTATTTAAGCACCAAAGAGATGGCGACAGGTTAATCAGCACATGACCCATGTGAGCACTGAACACATGATGACGGCTTTCCCTATTTTCTTCATGAGCCACTGAATATAAGCTAAATCATAACAAAGCATCCGTTCCGCTCTGTTGACTTTTAAAAAAATAGAGCCGAGCACAATGTGGGACATCATCTCAATTTGTGGGACAAAGAACAAGATGTAAAGACCCAAACGCAACCCTAAACCCGACACCCGCTGAGTTAAACTGAGATTTTGTGACAACAAGGGTCACAATTTGCGATTTTTAGCTTTTTTTTTTTATTTGCACGTAAAAGTCTCCACATGCTATATTTCTACGATAGGTACGTTTTTTTTTTTTCCTTTAATTTGCTGAAATTAATTCACAGATGTCAAGTGTGAGTACGCACAATTACATACATCTTCAGAAATTTGAAACCCTGTTTGATCCGCTTCTTTGACCTCTTAAGCAAAATCCTGCTGCACAAATCCACATTTGCACTGATTCGGTTCTGATTATTAACAAAAAACAATCCTTCAAATGAGCAGCAGCTACTGCAGCCATGCCCCACAGTTTGTGTCCACAGTCTTTTGGCCATGAAATGAACCTGCTGCCCCTATCAAAGGCAAACCTCTGCCGTTTATTGTGTCGTTACCAGCTTAGCTCGTGTTGTTTAAACACAGCAGAGGGCTGACCCTCGCTTTTACCCTCACAGTGGAAAAATTACCCTGACAGCCTGTGCAGATGATACAAACATCTCTTCTCCAAAGGCACATACTGGAGTTAAACGAGGCACATTTTCCCCTCTTATCTCAGCCCAACATCCTGGGCAAGTTCCTCCTCCTCCTCTTCGCCGGTGGAATTCAGCGCCCGTGCTTCACCATGGCCAGGATTACAGAAACATTCCCAGCTGCTCAGTCACAATATAAATTCAGCTTTTGTTAAAGTGGATATCTGGGCTTGTTGGCCGGTGTGTGGATGTGAGCGTGTTTCTCGGCTGAGGATCGAGACAAGATAAGTCTTAAGCTAATCCAGTAGGAATCAGGAAGATAGTTCCTGGGATGCTTGGAATTCCTTCCGGAAACCTTGCTGTCTGACACAGAGGGTGAATTAAGGTCCACTGTGTGTATGTGTGTGTGTGTGTGTGTGTGTGTGTGTGTGTGTGTGTGTGTGTGTGTGTGTGTGTGTGTGCGTGTGTGTGTGTGTGTGTGTGTGTATGAATCAAAAGTGAGTGCGAGTTACAGCAACAACCTCCCCCCCTTTTTTTCCCCTCCTTTTCAGGCTGTTTAGATTCACAAGACTAGAATTATGGGACACTTGTTTGAAGAAGCCTCTTATGATATGAGGAGACAACGCATCTCACTCCCACACACCCAAAAACATCCCCACATAAACACTCATACGGACAAAGACAGCTGCAACATCCTAACGGCTGATAGGAATCAGGCAGTTCCAGCGTTATCAGACCAGAATGGGATGATGCAGTGGATTCCTGGGATACCGAAGTGGTCAGGTTTATTCCTCATTAAAGACACGTGCTGCAGACAACTACCTAATCGCAATTCCGGGACGCAATAAAAGAAAATCTACGAATAAGTCTCGCCGTAGCACTCATGAAGTCATGTAGCGGAAAGAGAATCAGGTTCACAGTTTAAAGGAATCCAAAGGGAAGAGTTGAAGAGAGGGGCGAGGAATGAGCAGAAAACATCAAAGCGGTGACACAAGACAAACTAGCAAAGCTCACAAACTTTATTCTGCATGTATGACCGCATGTGTTTACGTCACAGTTATACAAGTGTTTGAAAATTCTACTTCAGTCATGTAAAGTTAAATTCTCTTTGACCCAATTAGACTTGGAATGATGTTGCTACTGTGAAGTATGCCTGAGCTGCCGAGCTCCAAAGAGGCCTGGGTTTTCTTATCTGTTCTGTGAAAATCCAACTGTTTTATATGAGTGCTTATATTGGCACTCTTACTAAAAAAGTACTGCATGAGTGTGTGAATAGGAATATTTTGAAAAGCATCTGGATAAGGTTTAAAGGTGCTATAAGCTACTTGTGAGCACAACATCCACAAAGAGGACAGAGAACTCACTTTGGGCATTAGTGGGGCTTGAAAAGTGCTTGAAAGTGCTTGAATTTGATTGTGGGAAATGTTTAAGAACCCTGTGTTACTGTAAAGTAAAACATCATAAGCAACAGCATTAAAAAAAGATTGTGACTACAATCTGATTAGCAAAATTGCTGGTTAAAGCTTGTTTTAATAAAATTTAATCCTTCAAAATAGTGCTCTGGACTGACCCTGTCTATTTTCGATCTGTTTAAGAGAAAGTTTTTGTCACTCTATTGTAATTTTAGTGACAGCCACTGAGCTCATTGACGAGATCGGGTTCACCGGGCCGCCACAAACTGTTATTAAACTGATGCCAGATGGCACGGAGGCACACCTTGTGGGACATCTGAGTGGTTAAAGGACTAAGAACATGACACACATACCTCACACCTCTCTCACACACACTGAGCCCATGGGACATAAAACCGGGATGCGCAGCAGTGTGCATTTACGCCACATAAATATACAGGAACTGCATATCTGAGCAATGGCCAAATGCAGTTTTTATTGCATTTTAATGTTTTGTGTTCGGTATTATTGATCATCCTTAACAAACGTTTTAATTAAAGGGCTACAGCCATTCTGCTCAAAATCTTGTAATCTCCTGCAATAATGAGATATCTCATAAGATGTGTTAGCACTCAAAGTACACTTTGAGGTGAAGTCTCAGCTACTACCACACCTAATTTTAGCTCAATATGTGCTAAGTTACCTGAGTATGTAGAAATTTTGTGTTGACTAATATTGATTAGCTGTAGGAGCCATCGTGAATCAGGTTGACTCCAAAAGTTAATTAGTTGTACGTGTACTGCAGTGATTACTTGCTGAGAGTTTCATCAAAAGAGAGTTTCTGTTCACTGTTTTATATTTCACTAACAGACAAACACAGCTGACCTTTACTATAATGGGTAAGTTTCAAGCAAAGATTTTGCCCAATGTGTAAAACTCAAAGTATTTGCTGGAGATGATACTCGGCTACAACCACACTAAGTTTTAGCTCACTATCTGTAAAATCAACAGAGTTGTAGCCATTTTTATGTTTCCTATAGTCAGTTGGCTGTGTCGGCCATCTTGTATTGGGTTGACTGTAAAACGAAACCTAATGATCACTTTCTGAACGTTTCATTAAAATCCATCCACTGGTTTATGAGATATTTTGCTAACAAGACAGACAATCCAAGGTCTTTTTGAGTCTTTTTCAAGCTAGATGGCGAATCACATAAAAACACTGAAGTCACGTCAGTTTAAGTAAAAAAAGGAATCGGCAACAACCGATGGCATATTGGCTTCATGAATAGGGCCAATATGGAAAATTTGACCCGCTATCTCCTGTGGCTTTAAATAAAGAAGGAGTAAAGGTAGGGGTAATGCTAGGAAAAAAAGGTATTTGGGCTTATTTTTGTGATTTTTACACTGCAGTACCAATAAAATCTTGTGATTTTTACAGTTACTTTTCAAGATTTCTCTTTTATTTATTTAATTCAGCAGATGTTTTTCTTTTTCCTTTCCATACCCAGACTTTACTGGAAAGAATCCCCCCCGTCAGCCGTTCCCACAGCTCACCTACAGAAGTCTGAGAGCGACAATAGACGCATTCAAGTGTGAATAGATGGCAGCCCACTGAAAACTTGTGAGCAGTGTGAAAGGATACCCTATTGTAGCAAACGCTGAGCTATAAATTCAGTCACACAAGAACCTTCAGTTTCTTTTGCCTCGGGCTGCCGTCTCCGCATGTCCTGTTTTCCCACTGAATGAGCGCACACACACACACAAATATCCCTATAAATCCAAACCAAAAGCTGCAGCGTGTCTCAGCTGTGCGACACTGCGAGCTTACATGGTTTCTCAGAACATGCCATTGAGCTGTACCGACCAAAACAGATTCGAAGAATTTAACAAGATTTCAGTCCACCGAGAAGCAAACAAACAGCTGACTGATAGAGTTGCGCTCATATTGAGGTCATTTTCTTTTTTTTTTTCTTCTAATAAATGGGCAGTGGCTTGTGAAGAATGCTTTGAAATGACCCACTGATGATCCATTGTGTGTGTAATATCTGTCACTTGGAGGCTCGCAGCGCTATTATAACGAGCGTACGGTTGGCGTCACACACAGCTCATATCAACCCTTTGGCTCTTTTCTGGATGTTCTGTTTTTTTTCTTTAAGACAGTGTGTTTTTTTGTCTCTGCAAATGTGTACTTGTGTCCTCATTCACATTAAAGCAATAGCTAATGTGTTTTACTCATGTTTTAATGTCTGATTATAAGTCAGGGATAGAATGAGGCAAAGTTTTTGGCTCAGAGCTACAAATTGAGTGCCGCCTCATTTTTTTTTTTTTTTTTTTTTTTTACTCATTCAGCCTCATCATCCATCTTTATCAAGCCTGAACCCTCCGGTCGTTGTCCCAAACCTCTGCCGTCAGATCCCTGAGAGAAGTCAATCGGGCACCCAGAAAACTCCCACAGCCCCCTCAATAACGACCATTCACGGCCCACGCCATAGGACGTAACAGAACATGTCATTGTGCTTACATGCATTTTAGCCAACATAAGGGTGAGCCAGAGGTGAGCAAGAAACCCCCCAAGACGTCCAAATCCAATTTCACACAGAAATACACTGCAGAAATAATTCTGAGACACAATGAGATGCTTGAAGAGCAGATTGGGTCTCGGAAGACTCACAGTCTGAATGATCCCACACTCCCCTCCTCACACAAATCCCTCTATCCTGCAAGAACAACGTCCATGAGTGGCTCCAGAACATATCTAACCTGGCAAGCATATGTGTATGTGTGAATCTGTCAGTCTGCTTGAGTGTGTGTGTGTGTGTGTGCGCGCGCATGTGTGTGTGTCTTCCTTGGGCTGTCCCATAGGGGATACGAGTGTCTCGTCTCTGAGTCACAGGCAGGGTCTGTTTGTGTGTGAGTCCATCAGAACGCATCAGCATCAACATTCCGAGTTCCCTTCAGGCCAACACACACACACACACACACAAACACA
This sequence comes from Kryptolebias marmoratus, assembly GCF_001649575.2. Lineage (NCBI taxonomy): Eukaryota > Metazoa > Chordata > Actinopteri > Cyprinodontiformes > Rivulidae > Kryptolebias > Kryptolebias marmoratus. Next base: position 12,775,332 of record NC_051445.1, on the reverse strand, counting down.
CACACCCGCACACACATTGTACATGGTTAAACCTCCCCAGGGCTATGTGCTATCCCCCCCTCCTCCCCCACATCCCCGTAAGCAAAAACCTCGGTCTCTCCATTCGCTCTCCATGTTAGATGGGCCGTTCACTCACACTGAACAACATCTCGCACACACTGCTCACTTGGGGAGCACCGGGAGCTGTCCGAGAATGGACACTTAAAGCTACGCTTACACACATTATTCAACACAAGATGAAATGCACAGACAAAGTTTTATTTCTTTTTTCCCCACTACAAAGGTGCCAAAATGTATTTTTAACTCATCAGATGTTCCAAAATGCTGTAAGAAGTGTCATGTTGACTTCTGAAAAACACACTGAACACCTCTGTATCCAAAACATCATGTCCAAATGTGACAAATTCTGCTCTGAAAACAAAACAGGTTATGACTGTGCACTCATCTTACACATTTTAGATTAAATGATGTATTGTCATGGTAAAAATATTGTGAAACTGGAAGTGAATGGTTAGAGATCATTAAAAACAATTGAAAACAACTGTAATGTCATCCAGAGAAACAGGAGTCCTATGAAGACACTTTCAGATAAAGACTGTGGATACTGGAGGAGATTGTTGAGAAAATACATTTAAAGCAATAGTTCGGATCTTTTAAAGTGGGCTTCTCTGAACAAACATTATCTTACTTGTTGTAGATAGCTTTTTGAGTGTCTTTTGATTGTTAAATCCAAATAATGTAAAAAACAAAAACAGATGGACTTTTATTTTGTAGTTGATGATGTTTTGCTTCTCATCCAAGGAGCTTTATCAATTCAAAAAGAGAAGCGAAACGTCTTCAGCTAAAGAATAAAAGTCCGGTTGTTTTTTGTTTTAACCAAGTCCTGGATGACTGAAAATCTACACCTGTAGAAATAGTTTAATTCTGACTGGATTAAAAAACTAGCAGCTAGTCCAAGTGGGGTCAAGACAAAAAGTGGATCACTGTCATCTTAAAACAATCCCAAGCTCAAACATTTTCTACTGGTTCATGTGAACACTATCTTGACAACCTTTACAATGCCATCAGTTTTACATTACATGGTTTACATGGCAGAAATTCTATGATATTCCTCCAGGAAGTGTCCCAGGCTGCGTTGGAGGTGCTGCAGGTGGCTGCAAATAACCAAAGCGTTCAAATAACCAAATAATTCTATGTAAATATCTGACTAGTGCAAAACTAGTCCCTATAAAAAAACAGTAGTGTAAAGGTTTATAAAGTTGTTTTTTTTAGGGAGTGGTTTTTAGGTAAAAACGCTCTACGAGTTTGTTGGTAGTTAATTAATTAATAGCTGCGGATTAAAGTTAACTCACCCCAAGTTGTGCAGCTGAAAAACTCTATTGAAATTGACTTCGGGTATAAAGACGTGTGCTGCTGCTAATTCTGCTAGCAGGGGATCTTTTTATTCTTTTCATTTTCAATGACCCAATGGATCGACGTGGGTGGGGGTGCACGTATTCTGACAGTAAAGATGAGCCCATCCGTGACCATAGTTTCCACTTTATAATCCTTTCAAAATAAACTACGAAAGCAGAAACAGACGCTGGAACGCTCTGGGTTGTTTATTTATTTTATTTTATTTTGGGTTTTTTTATTTTGGGAGTGGGGGTGGGCGGTAGGTCTTGAAAAAAAAAAAAACACAGCTGAAAAAGAACAGTTAGGAAAAAAATTGTCAAAAAATTACTGGCCAGCTCTTGTGTTTGCACGTACTACTATAACATTTTTTCTTGTTGTTTTAAGACCGCAGCAATCCACTTTGGTCTTAGCTTTGCTCGGACTAGAAACAAACTCTGAAACCATTCAAAGAGATATCTAGAACAGGTAAGATGTTGTTTACACTTTTTATACCTTTTCACAAAACTGCACCTCAAAACATCTCAAGTATTGCTTCAACAAACTGAAATTTAGGTGGTAAAGCAAAAAATTAACAACGAAGACAAAGACAAACAAGAAATACTGAGGTAAAAAAAAAAGAAAAAAGAAGAAAGCAAACAAAGAGGATTGTTGAGACAGGAAGGAATAGGAAAAACAACAACTTCATTCTGTGTCTGAGTGCTCCCGGCGAGGCTCGCTGCGCTGTGAGAGTCATTATCGTTCTATGACACAGATGAATAGAGCATTAGCATAAAGGAGGGCCCGACATGACACATGACAGACACAACTAACTCCCCCTGTTCGCTCAATCACCTTTTCACAAGCCTTCCCTCACCAAAAGCCTTTTCACTGCTTTTTGTCTGTTTGCATGAAGTACGCGTGTGAGTGCGTGACTTTAACATCGCAGCGCAGCTCGTCACATGAAAAGAGGATCGCCATTGTCCTGGATAATGCTGCACGAGACCGCCGCTGATATGGCGTGCGGCGTGAGTGTGCGTAGACGAGAATAAAAGAGAATCTAACAACTGCCGCAGAGCCTCGCTACACACTGAGGTAAGAGCCTCTGTGTGGATTTGTGGCCTTGTTTGGAGAGCACCTCATTCGGGTTTACCGTTTAATGGAGAGCCTCTCAGAAAACACACATGCACACACTCATACACTCACTACAAATCAGATCAATGGTTGTTGAGCACATGGAACACGAGTGCATGTTTGGAGAGTGAGTGCAGCGTCCCAAGGTCTCTCATCTGCCTGTCGTTTTTTTTTTTATTCCTGTTCATTTCCAAGGGAAACTCTACACCGGTTTATTTCTGGATTATTTTCTTTTCAGTCTCTCCAACTCTGCTGACTGAGTGGAAGTTACTTCATGGCCTCTTTCTCAACTTAGTTGACTCACTGCGCAGCTAGCGCATACGTCTATGAAAATAGCAGGGGAATCCTTCGTGCGTATGCGGTGTCCTCCTAACGCAGTGGCCCGGTGCCATTTAAGTACCTCTGAGCTGGGAAGCACAGGGATTGCCCAGCCAATCCATCCGGTAATAATTGGATCAACGTGCGTCTGAGGAGGCCCTGGCCAGGCTGCTCATTAACTACTGTCCTAATTGGATTAGCGAGTGTGGCTGTGTGTGTGTGAGAGAGGGTTCCCCTAATTTACAGTGTCCCAGGTGTGAACAGTAAAGCTGCAGGAGTTGGACGCATTTGTGACGTCCCTCTGGAAGACAGTCAACGTGACCCGATGACAGGCGTTTTCCTTCTTACAGGGCAGCGTCCAGCAGGAGATTCCATCGGCAACAAACACAAGACGTCACTGAATAAGACAACAAAAGACAGAGCGGAAAAGACCCATTAATCCGACATAATACAGCAGAGCCATTCTCCTAATGAGAGACTGCTAAGGAGGTACGACCAGGACAACTCTGGGAACAGAATGGGTTCAGCATCACAACGATCTATCTGAACTTAAAAAACACAAAAATGACTATAAGACAAATGTTTCCAATGATTCATGAGATACAGTATCATACTGAACAGGGTGGGCCATTTATATGGATACACCTTAATAAAATGGGAATGGTTGGTGATATTAACTTCCTGTTTGTGGCACATTAGCATATGGGACGGGGGAAACATTTCAAGATGGGTGGTGACCATGGTGGCCATTTTGAAGTCGGCCATTTTGGATCCAACTTTTGTTTTTTCAATGGGAAGAGGGTCATGTGACACATCAAACTTATTGGAAATTTTACAAGAAAAACAATGGTGTGCTTGGTTTTATTGTAACCTTATTCTTTCATGAGTTATTTACAAGTTTCTCACCACTTATAAAATGTGTTCAAAGTGCTGCCCGTTGTATTGGATTGTCAATGCAACCCTCTTCTCCCACTCTTCACACACTGATAGCAACACCACAGGAGAAATGCTAGCACAGGCTTCCAGTATCCGTAGTTTCAGGTGCTGCACATCTTGTATCTTCACAGCATAGACAATCGCCTTCAGATGACCCCAAAGATAAAAGCCTAAGGGGGTCGGATCGGGACACCTTGGGGGCCATTCAACTGGCCCACGACAACCAATCCACTTTCAAGGAGTTGAAAGTGGGAGAATAGGGTTGCATTCAAACAAATCATATATAACTATCATTTCTCAACGTAAGATGATCTTAAATTACTGAAAAAAATCTGGCATGAAAAGTGGTGGGTGATAAACATTTTGACTTTTCAGTGTTTTGTTCAAATAGGCATCAGGATGACTCCCTTTTCTTTCCAAAGGAGAATGCCACTTTAGGATTTTTTAACAAAAATGTAAACAAATGATGGCTGCCTGAACTGGTTAGAAGTATGATCAGCCGACAGCCTTTACAGGTTTGGGTGTTGATATACTCAAGCAATCAACACCTCTTAAGCCACGCATAGAATGAGCCATAAGTGGAGGTACATTTGAAACAACTGTGCAGAGGCAAAATGAGCCTAAATGCATTATAACTTTAAAGCGAAAAATAAAAACATTGAATACATGATCATCCTGAAAGCTAAAAATAAAAGGCTACAGGTTAAAAATAAATTCGACATAAATAAACTACACAAAATATGGTCTACAAATAGACATAAAAGATGTTAACAGTGAGTCGCACAACAAAAACGCAAAACACATGCAAATATAGAAACTGTGCAAATGGCAAAACAGTGGTTAACATTTCCAGGAAAGTTAAAAAAAGTAACTGAGCTGATTGAGACCTATTTGTTTTCAGTTTGTAGCTTATAAAAGGAATATTTTTTCCAATATAATGTTTATTTTTGTATTTTTCTTAGTGTACATGTGTCCGGAAACACTTGGATTTAAAAAAATATATATATTTATGTGCTATTTTTTTCTGTATTTGCATCTGTTGTGTGTAATCAAGTTCCACATTTTGTAAGCTGATGAATATGTTTCTTTTTGTTTTGTTTTTGTTAGTTTGTTTGTTTGCAGACTGGTTCCATGTGTTGAGCTGCTTCTTCTCGCCCTCCTCCAGCCTTCTGCAATTTTAAACAAATCATCTTCAGTTCTACGTTCTTTTTCCTCAAGTGAAGGTCACCACAACTAGGATCCAGAATTAAAGAAAACACAGGGGCTTTATATACTTTCCATGGAGGGATTTTTTGGATCAGGATCTAATAAAAACAATCTGGTCTTTACCAGGTTTTAAAATTTGCACAAAAACACACAACAGATCCCATGATGTCAATATCTATTAAACAAAAGCAAAACTAAATTGGGAAAGCTGTGTAAAAACTAAGTTCACCCCATGTCTCAACAGCTTGTATAATCACCTTTAGCAGCAACAACGCTCAAGAGTCATTTTCTCACATGGTTGTGCAGAAAATCTTCTTTACAATGTTGCTTCAATTCAATGAAGCAACTAAACTTTTTCAACACCTTGAATCTGTTCCATTTCACCCGTTCTGTTGTAGATTAGCTCCTGGGTTTGGGATCATTCCTTGTGGCCCAGTTTAGTCCGAGCTTCAGCTGTTGGACAGATGGCCTCACTTTTGACTCAGAAGACTTCGGTTTACAGAGGCGTTCATGGTCCACTCAATGACTGCAAGGTGCCCAGGTCCTGTGGCTGCAAAACAAGCTAAAATCATTGCCCCTCCACCCCCATGCTTGACAGTTGCTATGAGGTCTTTGTGCAGATTTGTTGCTTTTTGCCAAACATGTTGTTGCGCATTATGGGGAAATGTCTTTACTTTGGTCTCATCTGCCCAAAGGACATCGTCACTGAAGTCAAGGGTTTTTCTAATTGCACTGTCATGAACTTTGACCTTTACCTGCCACTTGAGGCCTGCAGAGTCTAAAATGGAGCTCTTGAGGTTTTTTCTTTTTTCTTTTTGCACTGTATGGTCTGACCTCGGGTTTTATTAGCTGGGACGTTTGCTCGTGGGGAAATTGGCAGAAGTCCTAAATGTTTTCTCACTGTATAATGATGGACTCCAACTTGTTTAGAAATGACCTCTACCCTTCCCAGATTGATGGGCAGCCAACATTGCCTCTCTGAGGTCATTGCTGATGTCTTTCTGCTTTGGCATTGTGCTAATACACACCTGTATAGAGGTGGTCACGCTGATAATGATCAGCTAATAAAGTTCATTTGATCAGCAGCATCTGGCTGCAACTTTCCCTCCTAAATCTGTTGAAAGCAGTAAGGGTAGACTTAGTTTTTCCACACACGGCTTTTTCATTTTGACTTAGTTATTTAAAAAATATAATGACATGGTAGAAACTGTTGTGTGTTTTTGTACATTTGAAGTTAGATTTGAAAACTTTTTAGAACCTGGTGCAGACCAGATAGTTTTTATTATGGCCTGATACGTGAAACCCTGAAACTGAAAGAGGGTGGGCTTTCTTTTTCCCATGACTGTAAGTCCGAACATTCAATTGTAAGAAAAATAAGGGAAATAAAGATTTGCCTGGAAGATTTCTGATTACAAGCAACACTGATCTAAGATCTATATTATAAATTACAATTTACATGACAGAGCTCCGGATGCTTTTTTTCTAGGAACTAAATGATGCACAAATCAACACCATAAAAAGTAATATTTTACAGCGAGACTTCTAAATCTCACTTAAAAAGCCCAACTACAGTGCAAAAAAACCAACAACCTGAGTTTGCTTGTGTGGGCGAGGGAGTGGGGGTAACGATGCTGAATGTGCCGATCCATAAGCCCCATCGACAGAAAAACGACTGTTCCTCAACCGGAAAGAGCAGTGGAGGAGAAGCACTCAACGTGGACGTCCTCAGAGCGGTTCGAACATGCATATTCAGACACTCATACAAACACACAAACACACCGAGCGGGCAGCCAAAGATGTCGATACTGAAAATCGGCAAAAGAAATGAGTTCACTGAGCGGGAAACAGACAAGAATAGTATGTTTAAAAATGATAAAGCTGTATGAGGCTACGTCTTTAGTTATGAGCTGAATAATTCTTTAAAATACTTACAATATCTGAAATACTCTAAGACAATGTAGTCACTGAGAAAAAAGGATCAAGTTGTTCCCAAATGAAAAAAAAAAACGAAATAAAAGCAGCAATTAAAATGGTCGATCGCAGCACTGGGATTGCTGATCATTAGCAAGTGTGAGCGCCACTATAGGAACAGAAGTTGTGGCAGTTTGCTGGTCTAAAGCATTCAAGGGAGTGTGAACACAATCCTAGAAGAAATGGCATCAAAAACAATCTCAGAGAAGCCATTTTTGTTGCCAAATATTCTGGAAAAGGTCACAAGGCCGTTTCCAAACAATCTGAAGTCCATCATTTGACAAAGATTTTTTTTTACAAGAAAAAAAAAACAAACATTTAAGGCAGTTGCCAATGGAGGCACCAAAGCTGAATTGAGGTTGAGTGTTTCACCCAAGGATACTTGAATGTGTGAACTGGGACAGCTGGGATTCAACCCACCAAACTTCTGGTTTGCAAACTTTCCCGTCAGCCAAAGTGCCCCACAAAGTAAACAGGAAGATTTTCAAAACAAGAAAAGAAACTGCACAGCAAACCCAAATGTCTAAATCAAAAAATTTCAAATGCTCGAAATTTCAAATGTTTCTGATTTCGTAATTTCAAAGAATCCTTAAGTGAGGGATTTTGGGGGTTCAACATTACCCTAACCTCTCAAAAAACTGACAAAGTAACACAAGTGCTTTTGCTTGGATACGTGTTCAAATAATGGGAGCTTTTTTGTGTTTTTAGACACTTTATGCTGCTCTTTACTACAAATTTGTTATGTCAATAAACAATAAACAATTCATTTCACATCTAACAAGCACAAGGCAGCACAACACTGTGGAGAACTGAAGGAACACAATGCCAAAACATTTTTTCAAATATCAATTTATCTGAATCACGTTCAATTAGCATCAATTCAAGATCACTGTGACCTCTTAGCAAAGTGACAAAACCTGCTGTTGTTTTTTAAATACACATCCTGCGAGCCCCACTTATTCACACATCAATCAAGCACTTCATCTCACCAAGACCACTACCACACACACAACCACATACAAGTGCTCAAACACACAATTTATTTGCTTATTAAAAGTACTTTAGCTGAAGTGCTGCAACTGCTTCCTAATACTCTCGTAAAAATGTATGCAGAGTGGATTCTGACATGTGAGCACAAAAGGATTTTAATCAGTGCATGAGTATGAACTGTATGTGCAATTTAATATTAAAAGGAAAAAAAAACAGCTAGACAGAATTTGTAAAATATGACCAGATTACGCACCAAAACTGTCTGCTGACTAACACAAATATGACAGTGAGCATTAACTGAACCACTGGACAGATTTTAGTGACTCTTTCAGAAAGTAATCATTGGATCAACATTTACAAATGACTGACTTTTGGTTTTAATCTAATTCAGGATGGATTTCACAGATAATCAACCTTAGCCGTCACAAAAAGGGCAATAACACAATCAAATCTACCAACACTGAGCTAAAATTTGATGTGGTAGTAGCTGAAAATCATTGACATCACATACTTTGGGTTTGACGTCTCGCAATACCTCATAAGACTTCAAGGTTTGACCAAAACGACTACAACTCTGTCGTTTCTCAACATGAGATTATCTCAGTTTAAAACTCTAAATAAGTAATTAAGCAGTGAAAATAAATAAATAAATTTGTAGCTAAATTAAATTAATTCAGTCTCATTTTTTTAATATGGAAAAGTGTTGGAAATTAAACTATATATACATTCAAAAAAAGCAAAAGCAATTTAAGATTAGCCTTTCTGATGAAAGTATTAATTCCCCTCAAGCACAAAGACACAATTTTCTTGGCAGCTTCAGTCACACTATGAAAAATAAATTTATCCAATAAAGGGTGGGTTGTAATGACATCATTTGGAAACAAAAATGGTAGCGACTCTCTTGGAAACAGGATGTTTTTATCAGCTATCACTGAAGAAAAAAAAAAAAAAAGCCCACAGAGACCCCTCAACACTCTGGCCCACATGCGTCTAAACGCACACACTCACAAAAACACACATTCGCAACCTCAAAACCGTTGCCATTCAGGGGCGAAGCTCAGCCAATCAGAGGACGGAGGGTAAATAAAGAGGAAGTGGTGTGGTCACATTGTATGTGTTCATGATCAGAGCGGTGACAGAAATAGCTTTGTCAGAGAGTAAACAACACGGCCCATTCATAAAAAAAATATTAAAAAAAAAAAACATCCAGCGAATGCCTACTCAGTGTAACATGAAGGGAAGCAGCAGATAAAGAAACAGACACATACACAGACAGTTACAAAGACAAATGGAAATATAGACACGAACAAAGAGAAAGTGACAAAAAAAGAAGGAGGATTGAGACGTGGGGCCGCTGTCTGAATTCGAACTAAAACCTTGACATCACGTCCTCGTCACTACTGGTTCCACTTCCTTGGTTTGGAAAACACCAGAAACCTACGTCACGTGGTGAGACACCTCTTTCCAACTCTCACTCTTTCTCTGTAAGTCACACACACACACACTGACACTTACACACACTCACACACAGATCTATATACATGCAGAACGACAGATGGACGTACAGTACGCAGTAGCCTCTCACAACGGCACTTAATGCATCCGTGTGCGTTAACTAGAGTTGCCAGCTGTTTCCCAGCCCACACATTGTACCATTACACCAAACGGCTTTCCACTCACACACACACCAAACACACATACAACATGCTTGCCACATAACGCCAGATAAGGAAATTGTTCAGCGTTGTCAGGTTACTTGCATGTGTTTGTGCATGTTTGATCAGAAAGAGGAAGTGTTCAAACTGCAGACTATTTTTAGAAAAGAGCAGAAGTGCCTCACTTCTCTTTCCAGGATTAGCACACACATACAGACATGCACACATACATGTACACAAGAGGACCCAGTGAAAGTGCACACTTCCTACTAAAAACAGTGGAACAAACGCCCACGCCGTACCATTGTACCATTTAAAAAGAGAAAAAAAAAATGTTAAAATTTTATGGCAGCAACACATTTCGAAAAAGTTGAGACGGGGAGAAACTAAAGTTTGTAATGGTCCAAATAAGAAATGGCTGGAGGAGCATTTTGCAATGGATTAGGTTAACAAGAGGACTGGGGCTAAATCGCTCAGAAGTAAAAATGGGCAGAGGTTCACCAGTCTGCAAAAAAATAGTGTCACAAATACAACAGAAAACTGGGAAGACTTTGAATTATCCCAGTTCATAATACCATAAGAGATTTCAAGAATCTGGAGAAATCTCTGTGCGCTAAAGTCAAGGCTGATGAAGTCGTATGTGAACACCATCTAATAACACAGCTGTCCTTCTCTGAGCCGAAGCTCATTTAAAACGGACTGAGATAAAGTGACTCCAACAGAGTCTCATTGGGGCGGAGATAATTCCCCCCGTGGACACATTCTGCCGGTTTGAGCTCATTGATACGGCCACCACTAACACCAGGACCTCACGTGATCTTATTTAATGCAGGAGTGGCGTAGAGCATCGAACCCGCTGTGTCCAACAGCAGAGAGCTTCTGTTTAAAAATCCATTTGTGAGCCTAAATTTAGAAGATAAATTACCAGTCAGCAGCTTGGACCAGGCAGACCGGGGATGAGCCGAACACCGAAACCTAACGACAGAAGGAAGAAATACAACAAGACATTTTCTCCAACACATTTTTTGTTTCTATCTACACTTAGTTCGCCCACAGGTGGATCCTATTTAAATCATTATGTGGCTGCTGGAGGTAATAGTTGGGCTTTAAAGCAAAAGGCTTGAGTGTGTATGCCACTTCTTCCGTTTTATGTTTTTCAGAAGTATTTCACAGAAGTTTTTTTTTTTTTTCTTTCCTTTTAATCTTTGTTGAATTAGATTTTTATTGTGGAATGATTACTTACATTAGAAATCCAACCCATAAAGCTGTGTGCCTGTCTGTTGGGTTTATTTTACGCCATTCCAGATGTGCGTGAGGTGGTGGCGGGGAGGACTTTTCTCTGATTTAATTATCAGACCAGATTGTTTTCAGGAGACACAACCTGGACCTAAGAGAAAGAAAAAAAAAAAGAAAAACAACAACTTAGTGCACAAAAAAAGCAACAGAATATTAATTTTAAAACATCTATCCAACATGTACTTTTTTTTGAAAATATGTAAAGGATTCGGCTAGGTCTGCTTTGTTCTGCATTAAGGTATTTTACCCTCTTTTGTGGGAAAATATAATAAAATGTGAACGTTTATTGCCCTTTTTTTAAGTTCAAAATTCAACAGGAACTATTTTTCTTCATGTTGTGTGTATAAGTTTCAAATCAATTTGGCAGTTTTAAACACATTTTTTCTAGGAGGAGCTAGAATAAAAATGTCTTTCTTGATTGTAAAACTGCTAAATCCCTGATTTCTGCTCAGAGTGTTACAGTAAACTTTATTTTTATGAGCACATCTTCAGATGCAACCCACACACTGTTTCGTTTCAGCATCACCTCAATTGGCCAATCTGTCTGAAATACCCAGCAGGACTACCCAGGTGATAATAGCGCTGTGTCATTGCAGTACTGATGTCAAATGATTGTCATGGCACTAAGAGCAGAGTGGGTGTTTTCACTTCCATTTACATCACATGGTAACAGGATGAAAGCAGCAAGCGAGACTCAAGTGGGAGGTGTTGTCACTACCTTGATCACTGGACCACAAAGCCGCTCTGTTTATGACCAGAAGAGTAAGCTGAAAAGATGGCAGACTGACAGGCGATCCCGGTCTTAAAGTTGCAACCGCAAACCCTGCGGGACTGTGCGAGTATCGGCGGAGCTGGCTTCGTTCTCGTGCAACCGAATCGACAAAATGTAATTCAGGTGTTCGCTGAAAAAGTTTGGATTATTTACTGAATGATTACAAATGACACCTGCAATACTTGTTTTTTTATTTTCTTTACAAAATCACATATGTTTATTATAATGCTTTAATTCCTAAGGTAAAACAAAAACCTCTTTCCGGCAGGTAACTGATTTTTTAAATACTTTTCCTAATTAGCATTTCTTTAAGGAATACAATTCCCCCACCGCCTTTATGTTAGAGATTTAAACTTTTATCATCTTGTGTTGAGAAATGACAAAGTTGTAGCTCTTTTGGTCAAATCTTGAAAAAAAAAACTGTTATGCGTGACCTCACACAATATTGTGAATGTGAATGTGGTGTGAACAACTCTCAGCTACTACATCAAATTTTAGCTCAATATCTTTAAAATTGACTGAGTTATATTTTTTCGTTTGCTAAGTCTGACCAGCCGTGGCGACCATCTTCAGTTGGACTAATTCCAAAAGTTAATCAGTTGTAGATGTACACCCGATAATTACTTTCTGACAACTTCATTCAAATCCATTTAGTGGTTCATGAGGTACTTTGCTAGCAGACAGACAAATGAACACACATTGACAGAAGCAAAAACATTATCACCCACCCTTTGCTTATCAACGAAGGGCAGCGATGAAAACTGAGACTTAACCGTGGTGCAGGAGGGCCAAAAGGGCTTTTATATTAAAAGTTAGGAATGACGGGTGACAGAGGAGTCAGGATACAACCAGAAAGCAGGCCATAGCAGAAGTCCTGTCGCCTCTTGTACTAAAAAGGTTGCTCTTGGGAAATTGGGAATTTCCCCAAATAGGCACTTTAAAGGCATCAACAAACAGCGTTTTGCGAACTTCTCCATTTCAAAGCAGCATTGCTCTGTGATGATGAACTTCTGACGAGTGAGTAAAGGCACCTGGCTAACTGCTCTTCACTCGAACTGTCTTGTTATGTAACTTTCACATGACTTATTCTATGTGGCAACAGGACATGAAGGGAAACTGCCTCATCAGCTATCTGAACGTTGGGAAATCAGTTCACGACTATAAAAATGCAATGTCTCATCTTACTTTTTCCAACAAATAGGATGACCTTTTGACCTGTGAAAACTAATGTTTTTTACAGCCCACTACTGAAGGTGGAGCAATAAGAGTTTTGCCCATATTTGTGTGTGTGGTGTGTCTGTGTGTGTGTGTGTGTGTGTGTGTGTGTGTGTGTGTGTTAATTTTTGTGTGTTGTTTGCAAAGTGAACCAGTGGATGGATTTGAATAAAACTCTGAGAAAGCAATCTTTGAACACTGACATCATTGAACTTTTGGAGTAATTTCCATTCAAGATGGCCACCACAGCTAAGCCACCTTAGCAAACACAAAAGGGCTACAGTTCAGCCCATTCTGCAGACACCGAGCTCAAATTTGGTGTCGTAGTAGCAGATACTCATCCCCAACACATACTCTGAAAACGGTGGGAAATATGCATGGCCTTTAGTTTTAGTATTATTTTGTTGGCTTTAAAGTATTTGGAACAAGACTGGCAAAAAAAAAGTTTTTTGCTTTTTTTCTTACAGGTTTGAACACAGATTGAAGGAACTAAAACATTAAAAGCTTAAAAAGCCAGAAAACAGACTGCTACCATCCCACAAGTTAGCTCCAGAAGGGGGAAAAAAAGGGATTTCTGATGTTTCGGCTACTGGAGACGAGACAAACAGATGGAAAAAAAAAAAAAGGAGGACTTATTTGATCCAACATTGGATCCCCAAACTCCAACTTTCCAAGAAAACATAATCAAACACACTTGTAAGCAAACACACTTAACACAAGTACAATCCCTGAGCCCTCCTAAGGCGGCCCTCCGGGGGGGTTAATGGACGCACTCACTCATCTTGATACTTTCCTCCGCCCTCGAGCTCATCTGCGACTGCCCCTGTCCTCCCACTCCCCTCTTTTTTTCCCCCACTCCACCAGGATTTTCCACCTCAGTGGAAACAAGGAGGGGCTGTTCAGCAGAGTCTACGGTCTCCACGCAAAAAATGGGTCAAATACAGGAACAGATGAGGCTGGTTTTATCTTGACCATCGAGTGGTGTACATGCAGCGTGTGTGTGTGTTTGTGTGTGTGCAGAGGTGACTGGGGTGAGCTGTGAGAGCTGCTGCTGACAGTCCCCCAGGGTGTCATCGCCTGCAGGCACTTGCTGCTGGTACTTTTATTTCAAAAGCATGTTCTGATGACAGAAATGCCAGGTTTATTTTTTTATTATTATTATTATTCTGGACCACAACCTTGAATTTCTAAATTTCCATTTGGTCACTATTTTTATGCGTTTGCTCAAAAAGGACAAAACTTTAAAAGTGACGTAATTAAATCCTTTTATGACCTCCCAGCTCTTCCTTCCATCTGTGCAGGACAAACAAGGTCCTAATATTATCTTGTAAACAAGTAAGTCTATTTTGACGCTCAGTTTTAAATCTGTCATAAACGTCTTTGTCTATGTGGGCGTCTGTTGTGTGTGCGTGCGTGTGCGTATGAGCGTGTGGACGAGCGTATGTGTGAACGGTGTTGATGCGTAGGAGACAGTTACGTGTTTTGGCTTATAACATGGTTGTCGATGGCTGGAGTTGTCATGACGATTTTTAGTAGGACTTCACCATGGTGACCATGACTGGACACACACGCGCGCGCACACACACGTACGCACACACACACACACATACATTAAAAAAAAATGCACAGGCTAACAAAATTTTATTTTTGCATAGAGGAATATTTTTAAATAATATATAAACAAAATATATCTTTTTTTTTATACCAATTTATTCTTTAAAACAAACTCACTCCAGTCATTCAGCTTTTCCTGATATATTTATTGAAAGAACTGAATTTTAGTTACAATTGTCAGGTTTTGTTTTGGCGGTGTGTTTCTTTTTGTATTTAGTGTTTTGTTTTCTGGTTTCTTTTGGTTTATTGTCAATGTTGTTTTCCTGTTTGTTGCCCGTTCCTGTCATCATTCACGTGTCCTCAGTCAGCACTCGTCTTCCTGCCACGCCCATCTTCACCTGTTCCTAACTGTAATCACTCACCTGTGCTCACTTCCCCTAATTACCCTCAGCTTTAAAACCTGGTCACTTTCTCCACTTCCTCACTGGTTCATTGTCTCTAGTCTCCCATGGTTCTCGTTCCTTGCCTCGCCTTTTTTTGTATTGCTTAGGATTTGTGTTATGTTCTTTTTCGCTGCCCCGTCAGACTTTTGTTTTCATTTATTTTATTTTTTATAAATTTTTGTTTTTTATAATGAGTCTGCGCTCTGGGTTCATCTCGTTCTCCACCGCTTGTGATAACAACAGCATCATTTTTGACACCATCAGTTAATAAGTTTTACTCCTGAATTAAATCTGGTTTTATAACAATTCAGTCTTGACTGGACCCTGAACCTGAACCCAAGTTTATGACCTATAATCCCAATTGAAGCTGCGGTAATTATCATATTTAACATTAAAAATATATATTTTTAAGATTTGTGTTGTTCACAAATATGCACCAACTGTGCTGGGTACGCTCTGTGATGATGTGTGCTTTTACAAATGATATTCTCTAATGATGTATTTCTGGTATCATTGTCAATCTTTAACAACCATAATCAAATATTAGCATATGTCAAATTCTGTTGCAGGCTTGATGACTAGTTAAACAGAATGTTGATAATTCAGAAAAAAAAAAGGTTGCATCTGTTTACGTAAAAAAAAAAAAAAAACAACAGGGTTCCAACTGATGGCATATCGGCTTCTTGAAGTGTCCCATTTCATAGCGAAATATCTTAACCTCTTTTCCCCGTGACTTCACATAAACAACCAACTGGACACTCGAAATCCAGGGGAAGGGGAAATACAAGAAATTTTGATTCAGCCTAAATATATTGATATAAAAAGTGAGCATATTGGCAGTAACTTGGTTTACGAGGAGTTATTCACAGGGAGGGATATCATAGTAGGGTTTGAACACTTTAATTTAAAGATTAATCCAAATTGGAGAGTTCAGAGCAAGGAACAGAAATCTACAATGAACAAAATTGTGCTTTAATCTTGTGACAAAAATCACGCTTCCAGTAAAGTTGCACAGAGATGTAGAATCAGTGCATTCAGAAGCTGTTCTGGTGGCCTTTTTCAAGACACTTTGTTTTGTTTCCCCCCTTTGAATCTGTTTCCCTCCTGTTAGTGTATCACTGTGCAGTAAGAGGTCACGGGTCAGCTGACCACTTTGGTCTCTGTGAGACCAGGTCCTACATAATGTCACCCACATATGCAAAGCTTACTCAGATGTCAGGCAATCACACACAACCGAGCTCTGACGTACTGGTCAGTAAAACGGCTACACAGGAACAGCTGCTTGTAGTAACTAGCCACACCACAGGATAGTGACGCAAAAGTGTTTGTGTGTGTGTGGGAGTGTGTGTGTGAGTCCATAGGGGTCTAGGTCAGCACTACGTCTGTATAGGATAGACGGCAGCGGTGTGGTCAGTGTAGGAGAAATGAGTCAAAGGGTCAAACAAAAGTTACACGTAAGGAGGAAGAGGAAAAGAAAGAATAATATAAGTCAGATAAAGAGCAGGAAAAAGCAGATGTGATAGATGACGTCAGGTAACATTTTTTGTGATTTTGGTACTACATCCTCATGTAATTTAAATTTAGGATGGAGTAGCAAAGACCGCATGAGCTGTCCGATGACGTTCGGGTCACGTATAAGTGGACGTGATGTGTGTTTCCAGTGCTACGTGTTCGTGTTGCGTACAGATAGCGGTGTGTGAATGGTCTGCTCTGCTCCGTTGGGGGAAAAGAAAGAATCCTGCCCAGACATTCCAAGGCACAGATTCCCAAAGAGTTTCCACTACAAGTAAAACACACACACACACGCACGCACATGTGTGTGTGCTGCCTTTCAGGATGAATTCCTCTCTAATGTACTATGGGAAACAAAACACGCTCGGACGGCTAATAACCTATTAACATATTAGTGTTGTGAAGAGTGGCAGATCAAAAGTAAATCAGGCAGACTGTTACAGCTACTACAACCCTGCACTCAGCAGTCGGCATGCAAATCCCTACAAGGATACTGCTCCAAACGGGGCTTACCAAAATGCAAAGTAAGGGCAGTCCCTCCGCTGCTCAAGAAAAGGATGTTTCTGCTTACTGATGTGCTGCGTATGAACATAGGAGTCATGTATAATGAGAACCTCAAAGTTTCACACATCGCTGGGCAAAAGAAGACATTTAAGGTCATTCACTGAAGTGTCGATTTAAATATCAGATGGCATTTCATTTGTCACAAGACTCAATGCAAATAATGTTCACAAGCCTCCCACGAGCCTACAATTATTGTTTGTAAGATGGGACTCCAGCTCCTCTCCTAAATACTGAGATTAGCTTGATGAAATCCTAACTTTGCTTTCTTGTGTAGTAGATATAATCTTTACCTTGTCAACAGTAATAAATAATTGGTTTTTCACTTCTGGTATTTATTACTAAAACCATAAATTCTATTAAATAGGGTTGAACACGGTCATCTGCTGCATGACATAAAGCTTGACCCAAGGTGCCTGAAAAGAAAATCCCACCCCAATTCAAAAACCAGTTTCTCTTATTAAATCTGAAGCCGTCAGCTTCAGTTCTGATCAGAGTGGTGGTGGTGGACCGTCACAATGGGAATCCATAATTATCCTACGGGCACTTCTTTGAAGATATACTGAATGTCATGGTTCATTGTATTTTTTATTACCCCCAAGGGGAAATTTTATTTACAGCCAGCAGTAATATATAAACATAAGACCCATAAACAACAGCCCACATACCAAACGTAGTTAACACTTAAATATTGTCATTTACGAGGCTGATAGCTAACAGAATAAATTATCTCGTGCCAGCGACTCTCCGCACCCCAGAGGACACATTACAGCTCGTACCTCGAGGGATGTTTGAGTCTGCCAAGATACAGAACTGAGGAAAAGTTTTAAACCACCCCTCAGTTCTTTTATTTTAGCTTTCAAGGAGCCCTTTTTATCTTTTAAAGTGGTTTGGATCGGTAGATTTTCAGGTTTTCTTTGGATTTTGCTTGTGCCTGACCATGGCAGCATATTGTGCAGTTCATGCTTAAAAAAATGACAGAATGTGTCAGGTCTAAAAAAACTATCCCAGGCAGATGAACAGTATCTGAAAGTCAAGAAAGAGAACTTTTCAGCAAATAAGTCTTTGGGAATCACCTTGTTGGTGTCAAAATACATCATATTTGGTATTTTCCAACATTTCAGTTAAAGAAATGGGAACAAATGTAGTTTTTCTGACATACTGTTGGTAACACTATGGCTAAAGATCCAAGTGAGGAAAACCTAGTTTGATATTTCTTTCTTTCTCTCCGTCTCTGTCTGTTAAACAGTTTCTCTCCTCCACCCAACCAGTCATTTATGAATCCATCCATCACTGTCTCCGCCACTCTCCTCACTGTGTGGAGCGGGCCAGAGGAGCATTTCCAGAGCTGCAGCCAGGAGGGGCGTCCAAGTCGTCACAGACACGCTTAAAACTGCCCACGATTTCCAGATACACACACGAACACACACACAGAAACAAGAAGATCCTGGAGCTGTGTAAAAACCAGGCATACCTTACAAAAAGGCCAGCAAAAATTATATATTTATATAAGCAAAGGGCATCACACACACGACTATTCACACACAACTGCACATTCAAAGACAATAATGGGCACTGGTCAAGCTCATTGTTGAGGTAATGGTATTGCTTACGCCACTGTGGCTACCTCATGAAGTCTGTTTCTATTTCTGCCTGCTTTGAATACGATGACTCGTGCTGTTTCCTGAGAGAGTGTGTGTGTGTGTGTGTGTGTGTATTCACGCGAGTGAGTGAGCTTCTACCTACGTGTCTTTTCTATCCATTAAGGCTGATAAGTGGCCAATTATAGCTGTCGTCTTTCAGGAGCAGGTGTGAAAAGGAAGATACTGACAGATATAGTCCTCTGCTTTGCATGCAGTCATCGAATCAGATGTTCACAAGATTTTATATTTTCATTTATATGGGGATGAAAACCTACAGGCAGTTAATCCTTTTTAATTTACTAAGAAATCGACTGAATGTTTAAAACTAGACAGAGTGCAACAATGTAAGGGTTGTTTTAGTTATCAATCAACATGATGCTAAGTGCAGAGAATGGTAATAAATCAAATATCTCACTGAAGTATCATGTTAAAAATAGGGCAAATTACTCGCACAGTTCTTGAGAGTACTTGGCAGGTTGAGTCTATAACTCTAAAAAAAAATCTAATCCCAAAGATCCCTTTCAGTGCTCGGCGTGGAAAGCAACCAGAGCGGTGTTTCCACAGTGGAAGCCTGTTCCTGGATAGAAAAGGGAACTTCCCTTGTCATGGAGCAGATGAACGCGAAGAGGGAAAGAGGTGGAAAAGGGAAGGAATGAGTCGGGAGTTGACGGAGAGGCTAAACGGAGAAAAGGGGAGACTTTATCAGCGACATCAAGACAGCATGAGGAGAATGAATAGCAAAAGAGTGGGTTGGGATGAGCTCATCATCTGCTGGCCTGCAGCACGTGTAAGTGCACACAGACACAGCTAACTGCAGGTACACTTTAAAGCAGCAGTTCCCAGACTTTTTCAGCTTCCGACACACAAAATAGCAATGAAAATAGTTGCAGCTACAACGAACGCTGATTAAAGTGCACAAACAATGCCAAAAGGCTTGTTAAAAAGCAGAATGAGAACAACGCGAACAGCCTCGATGGCCTTTACATTTATCGCCTGGCACTTTAAGTCGGACAGTCATGTAATCACTTGTGTCTGTGTGAGTTTGTCTGTCTGTTAGCAAACGATGATGAACCACAGGATGAATCTTAATAAAGTTCTCAGAAAGTAATCACGGGATGAACATCTACGACCAACTAATTTTTGGAGTCAACCCAATTCAAGATGGCTTTCCCCACCGGTTTCAACTTAGCGAACACAAAAATATCTATCACACAGTGAGTTTTACAGATACTGAGCTAATATCTTAGTATCTGTACATGTGTTGGAGATGACTTTTAGTAGCTAAAAGTCATCTCCAACACATGACTAATAAAC
Source organism: Kryptolebias marmoratus (assembly GCF_001649575.2). Lineage (NCBI taxonomy): Eukaryota > Metazoa > Chordata > Actinopteri > Cyprinodontiformes > Rivulidae > Kryptolebias > Kryptolebias marmoratus. The sequence goes on along the minus strand of NC_051445.1, from coordinate 12,755,441 downwards.
TCTTTGTGTAAAACTTTGGTGGGCAAGGTGGCAGGCAAAAGTAGCATTTCCTGAAGGAAATTCTACTTCCATTAGACCATTACTTTTGCACAGATATTAGGTCAGCACATGAGGCCAAAATTCCACTGAAGTTATTTATCGCAACTTTCCAAACATTACACAACATTACCAAGCAAACATTTAGACAACAGAGGCCTCTCTGTAACAGAGTGAGTTAGGTGAATCACATCCGGTGAGTAAGAAGATTATTCAGCTGGAGGGGAGGAGTGCTGCCTTCATCGTCCCAGTGACGGAGTTAAAAGCTGCTCTAAATTTTCACTCCCACTATCATCACAGGATCAATGGCGTGCAATCACAATCCGAGAAATGTTCACAAATACACATGAGTGGCAAGGTGCAGCTCACTGTCACGCCGTAAACTAGAAGCCCTTGGAGAGCGCGAACATTAAAAAAATAGTCTGATCCGTATCGGGAACCAGATCACCACCAAAGTTTAGTCAACTGCTTCCTGTGACAACCCCAACACTTCCTGAAGACTTTATCAAAAAATCTGTTCATTGGTTTTTAGGTAAGCTTGCAAACAGACAAACAAACCAACCAACCAACAAGAGCGAAAACATAACGTCCTTGGCGGAGGTAATAACTTCAAAACTTTTTTAAAAATTTTACATTTATATGCAAATATTTTTCCCCCTAGACATACACTGAGATCACCTCAATTCCTTCTACAACATTGTTCTCTTAGAAATCTGCTTCAGCACATTTGATCTCTTTAGATCTTTTTATGCTACTTTTACTTTTTAATTACTGTTCTACTTTTACCTTTTTGCTACATTTAGCTTTTATATATTGTCTTACTACTTTAAGCTTTTGGCTAGTCTTTTAAAACTTTTAGTTTGTACCTAGGCTTTTGCTACTTTTGCTATTTTAGCTCTTAGCTAACCTTTAGCTAGCATTTTGCTTCTTTAAGCTTTTCTTTAAGCACTTTGAAATGCCTTGTTGCTGAAAAGTGCAATATAAATAAATTTGACTTGACTTTAATCTTTTAGCTAGAGTTTTGTTCCTTTTAGCTCATGTCCTGCATCTTTTACCTTTTAGCAAATAGTTTTGCTCCTTTTAGCTAGAGTTTTGCTACGTTTAGCTTTTAGCTCATGTCCTGCATCTTTTACCTTTTAGCAAAAGTTTTTTCTCCTTTTAGCTAGAGTTTTGCTACGATTAGCATGATACGTTTAGCATTTGGCTAGTTTCCTGCTTCTTTATCTTTTAGCTAGCATTTTTGTTCCTCTTAGCTTTTAGTTACTGTTTTGCCCCTTTGAGCTTTTAACTAGTTTCCGGCTTCTTTTAGTTTTTAGCTAGTGTTCTGCTTTTTTAAGCTTAAACAACTCCCAGCGTCATTCAGCACTCGGCATTCATACTGCATTTTTGCTGAAAATAACATTTCTCTAGCTAACAGATTTAAATACATCTGTTCCCAAAGTTTTTTTAAAAAAAATCATTTTAGCACTGAAGCAGAACTTTTCTTATTTAACCTGGAATCACTTAACTTTCTACCATACGGATAATTACAGCTAATTGTGTCATTTCCAAAACAAACTTTTCCAAATGCTTTAATGGTTCGGTTTTTGTAGCACGGTTGCACAATTTTACACATTTCTCTCTCTCTCTTGTGATCCAGAGCAGCTGGTGCTTTTGCTGTGAGGTCACTTTTGTGCTTCTGTGGGAAGATGGTAGGAGTGTAACTCCTCAACGGATCTAAGAATGTTTGTTTGTATAACAATTTGCTGGTACTGTGGAGACTGAACTTGTACAATAAAAATAAGATCTGCCTTTCAATCTTCATAAAAATATTACATGACGCTGTAACCCACTGTAAACATCTTACATCAGCACCGAGTTGTGTGTCAACACTGCATTCCCACACACCAAGTCAGCAATTCCAGTCATAGGAAACAGCGTGCGTAAATACTTGCTCTTCAGCTATGCAGCCGACCAAACGTCATGAGGGATGTCCCAATGTTTCTCTTTCACTGGAGGAAGTCTTTCTCGTGAAAATTACTGGGAGTGTCTTTCATTGCTCACAGAGGACTTCTGGCAGGAAAACAAAGCATGGACCGGGATTCTTTTAAAACTGGCGGCGGTACAGAAGGTATAATAAACCATGATGCACATATTTACGTACCTGAGTAATTGTTAAACTGCAGGCTTTAATTATGAGATTAAATTAGAAATTTACAGCTAGCATGCAATAAATCATAAAAGGCGGAGGCCAAAGTGCCGCTGCAACAACATACCAGAGCAAAAAGGAAACAAAACTAGTTTCAAGGCATTCATAATGGTTTTACAAAAGGAACTTCTAAAATGGAACCAATTCCAACCTGTGATCTTATTCTAAAGCTAAAATAGTAGTTGTGTTGCTTAACCTTGAGCAATAAATGCCCTAAAACGCTGTTTGACATGCACAACAATCCAAAGTTTACGAGAACTTTAACAGTGAACCCAGAGGGGCTGTGATTTTCACAAATGACCTCACCTAATGAGTCAATCCACCAAATATTCTATTTTTTTTTTTTTTCATGTAAAGACAAGCATCCATATACTCTACAGACCCACGCGTGTGTGATCCTTTAAAGCCATGGGCTAAAACATGATCAGACAAGTTCCTTACCCCCAAAATATACATATAATTTGCTGTTTCTTGACTCAAAGTTAAAGGCTGCACATACCTGATGCCAACACAGCAGAAAGCGATTATGTCTCATTACCTGCAAACACTGCCTGCAGCCTTTCAAACACATCATTCACACAATATAAGCAGGAGTGTGAACAGAAACGTGAACGTGCAACTGAATTATATTAAAAGACTGCATGAAAATCCTTGTTTTGTAGTTTGGTGTCATCACAACATCACAGCTAAAAAAAACTGCATATTGTTTGCTTTTTGGCAAAAAGTGGCGCATGTCACAAAACTAACCGGCTAATTTTAACTGTCAGAAAAGTACTCAAAAAGATGTTTCAGAAAGAAAGGGAAACAGGTGCCGCATCAGTTCACAGGAAAACACACTTAGTTTGAGATAAACAGTGTTCGTGCAAACGTTATTTTACAAACTTTTACATGGCAGACAATTTCAACTTTCATTCTTATTTATTTGGAGTTTTGCAGTTATTCGCAAGCAGTGGCAGCGGCAGCTAGCTGCACCACTTCCAAGTGAACCTGGGGGAACTTCCTGCAGGAAAAGGATGATATTTCTGGCACAATAACCATGTCCCATCTGGGCAAATTTTTATGAAAATCATTGGCTGTACGTCCGCAGCTGATTAAGTTTTAAAGTCGACCCATTGCAAGATGGCCGCCACAGCCAACTGATCTTGGAAAACACAAAAATGTGGTGTGGTAGTTTTTGAGAGTTGTCCACAATACATTTTCTGAGCATGACATCAAGCAATGTTGCATGACACCGCACATACTGTTAAGTTCAACGTTTGACCAAACGGACTCAAATGCAGTCGTTTCTAAAACTCTGGCATGAAAGGCAGCGGGCGATATGCATTCCTCAAACGAATGCTAAGCCAACTGCTGCTATCACTACCAAGTCTGCTTGTCCATCTATGACAAAAAAGAATTGTTTGGACAAGAGAAAACATCCATGCTTTACTGCAATACTCTACAGGACATGGACTAAACACAACTACCACCCTGCATGTGTTTCTCTGTGCAGCCACAAAAAAAAAAGTCATATTTAAGTTGCCAGTTTTGTCTGCAGTCCAGAAACATATGAGACACTTTTAAAAAAGTCTCAGAAGTGTCAGCAGGGGGATTAGCCCAAACAAGGAAACTTTCCACCCCTGCCCACGAGCGTGACTCATGCAGAAATGCAACCACTTGTTTATCTCTGCTGAGCGCGCGCGTGTGTGTTTGCCCTTGTACAAACCCGCGTGGTCAGTGTGTGACCCAGATTGACATTAGCCCGAGCGACAGCTAAGCATCAAAAGCATCAGAGTACATATTTTTACCACACGCAGTGAGAAGAAAAACAGAGCTCGCAGAAAAGAAACTCATACTCGCGCATTCTGCTCAAGTGTTGAACATCTGAAGGGCGACAAAGACACTGACTCAGCGACCAAAATGTCATGAGTCTCAGTCAGAGCGACAGTGGACTACAACCCTGGCTGACAAGCGGATACCTGGGGCTGAAGGGAGTGGGAGGGGAGCGAGCAGAGGTGAAAGTAACGGAGGTGTGCAAAGGCATCCAGCCACATGGCGAGAGGGTATAGCGAAAGCAAGACCCAGACATTCGAGGCTAAAGGGCAACTTTTTCTCATACGAAACACACCTCCCGATCCACAAGTGCAAACACGCACCATAGATTTGCATGCTGAAATTCAGCAGCAGCCGCATTCATCTTCGCCCGCTGCCGAAGGCGAAGCTGCGATGTTTTGGCCCGTGTCTGGGTTCGTTTGTCTGTAGCATTAGCAAAATATCGCATGAACCAACGGACGGACTGTAATGAAACGCTCAGAAAGTAATGGAAGTGCATCCATAAGTGATGAACTCATGAAGGCAACCCAATTCAAGATGACCGCCACAGACAGCTGACCTTCGAAAACACAACAAAGGGTCGTAACTCTGTCGATTTTACAGATACTGAGCTAATTTCCTCAACACAGGCCTCACAATATCACCAAAAGGGCTATAACTTCATCCCTTCTCAGCATCTCAGTCTTAATTTCTGGCATGAAAGGCGGTGGGAGATGTATACTCATTCAAAGAATGCTGTGCCTGTAATTTTTAATGTATTGACAAACTAGAATCTAATCCTGAGTCACTGATTTCTCTGCTCAGTATGTTTTCAGATGGACACTTATTGGATTTCAGACGCAAAGAGATTTCTGCCTGTTTGCTTATCTGATCTTCTGATTCAAAGAAGGGGGAGTCCTGCACAACCACATCACACACACGGTGATAGACACACACTTATATACATACAAATGTAAGTTCCTGTTTCTAAAGTCTTTTTTTTTTTTTTTTTTTATAAATTGCTTTTAAACAACTACCTACACCGAAGTGACTCATACACCCACTGTTCACATATTTCCAGACGCTATCTTACAATTTACACCCACATTCCCTTTAAAATCCCCACTGGTTGTGAAGATTTCATGCTACCAGCAGCAGCAGGAGAAGAATTTGTTGTTTCTGAAACGCGACAGGACGGCGGCTGAGCTTCCGACTGCTGGATGCTGATCAGCAGGACGCGACCGGTCGTCTCCTTGTTTTGATAAGTTCCTGTGATGCAAAGTCATAACCGAAGAGCTAACTAATTTGTGGTAAAGAAACAAAACCCCCGAGTCTGGCAGAGACACTGAAAAAAGTTTCATATAATGAAATTGCTTAGTAAGAAAACTGGTTAGTGCAATATGATCTACACCTTGATTTTGGGATTTTTTGGGGGGGTTGTTTAGAAAATGTCAATTTGTCTGCTAGTAGTTTTTTTTTAATCATTCTGTGATAAAAAAAGTTAAAGCAAAAAAGATTTAAAGAGCCTGGAATTCCTTAAAGAAATGCACATCACCTCACATGTCAAAGTTTAAATCGTCATCATCATTTTTCTATGACGAAAAACGACGACTACAACCGTTTTGGTCAACTTTTGAAAATAACTTTATGTGGGATCTCACGCGATATCTCAAGCGATTTGTTAGCGCTCAGAATATGTGTTGTGAATGACTCTCAGCTACTACCGCAGCTAATTTCAGCTCAGCATTCGTAAAACTGTCTGAGTTATAGCCATTTTTGTGATCGTCTTGAATTGGGTTTTACTCGAAAAGTTCATCAGTTGTAGATATGCATCCAACGATTACTTCAATAAAATCTGTCATGATTCACGATATATTTTTCTAACGGACAAATAAACACAGACAAAAACAGGCAATCGCATGATCACCCGCCTTAAAAGAGCTCTTTTGGCCTGTGTAAAAGCTTCTTAAAACTTTGACGTGCTTTAAGGAATTACGGGGGAGAAAGCATCTCGTTTTATCAAATATTTGGGCCACATCTAACATGAACTATACTGAAAGAAGAAATGAGTTTTATCGAAAAACTGTGAAAAACACCGGGGAACTGCAGAAGCCCTCACCTTTCACATCTAAAAGTTAACTTTTTTTTATGAAACACGAAGTGTATTTAGTATAGTCACTGTTTACCGGACTGTTAAGGTTTTTTTTTTTTATTTACAATAATTTGTTGGGACTTTACTTCCCTACCAGTGACACAAGCCCAGAGAATGATTCATCCACCCCCCCACCAAGCTGGACAAGTCGTCTTTTTTTAATCAATATTTGCCTCATTTTTCTTCAAACATACCTGTGCTCAGTACAGCTGAATGATGTATTTTCAATCGCCGCTATTTCGCACAAATCGTTGCCTAAAAACATCCAGTTTCGGTGATTGCTACATTAGCAAACCAAATGAGTTCATTTGCAAACATACGTACAGGCATGCGTGACGTAGTAGAAAAAGGTTAAAAACTTGATTTTATCAGAGAGGGACTTTAAAATTGTGAAATTTGCATCCTGGGACCTTTAAAACCATGACAAAAGCAAAAATGATAAAAAGCTATTTAATTGTCTGAAATGGTCAAAAATAAAAAATTAAAAATTAAATTTGAGAGAAAACTTGTTTCTGAAAGTTTATCTAGTAGATAATATTTACACTAAAATAAATTTTGACAACGGAGTTTCCAAACATTTGAATCCTACGGTTATTTCAGATGATAGAAGATAGAAGAATTAGTCATTTTACTAATATTGGCGAAGACGATGAGACTGTGTGTGTTTGTCTGTCTGTAGCGTTAACAAAATATCTCATGAAGCGTTGGACAAATTGTAATGAAACTGTCAGAAAGTAATCATTAGATGTACTTCTACAACTCATTATCTTTTAGAGTTGATCCCAAATGGCCACCACAGCTAAACAACCTGCAGTTCAAGATGGCCGTCACAGCTAATCAAACTTGGCCGACACAAAAACGGCTATAATTCACATATTGAGACACTCCAAGCGCTTGCAGACCACGCAAGATCTTGGAATAATGCATGAGTTTACAAATACAAAACATTATTGTGTGTCGTGGCATGTTTGATCCTGCCTGACACACACCTGCTGTTCACAGGGACTTGTATTGCCTACGTTGTGGGGACAATTTTCCTAACATATACTAACTTGTGAGGGCCGACTGCTCCTTGTGGGGACCAAAGCCTGGTCCCCACGAGTAGAAATGATGTTTTTGGGTTAGGGGTTAGGTTTAGGACTACGGTGTGAATTGAGTTTAGGTTTGGTTTAGGGTTAGGTATGTACTGGTAATGGTTAGAGTTAGGGTGGGGGTCAGGGTTAGGCTGTAGAAATGTATGGAAGTCAATGGAAAGTCCCCGCAAAGATAGCGGGACAGACATGTGGGTGTGTGTGTGTGTGTGTGTAATGGAGTGGGCTGAATGCACAGCTCCTTCAACACTGAGCTTAAACAAGCCTCTGTGTGAACACTGCAGGAGAGATTTCAGAACCGATCTGATGGGATAATCTCGACACGCCTCATCAGGGCCTTTTGAAATCCTGCTGCTGTCAGGACAAGACTCCCGCTCCACTTTCCCTCGTGCCGCACATGTGAACAGAAGCGACGCCGCTGTAAAAGCCTGCGTTTAAACCGCCCGTCCCACTGAATCTGTTTGCTGACTTTTTTACAATGGGGAAATTGCGCGCAAGTGCGTGAAGGAGGTTCTATAAATTGTAGCAGCTGCCCTCATAATAGATACATTCAGATATGCAAAACGCGTGACGACTGAAGAGCTGAGATTAAACGGAAGGCGAAACTGGAAAGAATTCCAGGCTTAATCGACCACTGCCCTTCATGGCAAAGTTTTAAACTAAGCTCATCCTGCACTGAGAAATTATGAAGTTACGGCTGTTGTGGTCAAACCTTGAAAATAACGTCATGTGCAGTTTCATGCGATATTGCGTTACGATGTGTGACTTATTCGAATTCTACTACCACACCAAAGCTTAGCTCAATATCTGTAAAATCCACTAAAATTCAGTCTTTTTGTGTAGGATGTGGTCGATTAGCTGTGGCGGCCGTCTTGAATTGGGGTAACTTCTGCGAGTTCCAGTGAAATTTGGACCCGTGGTCCTTCCGATATTTTGCTAACACCCACCCACAGTTAATTGTGGAAATGAATGAAGACGTTTTCAAGCAAAGATGTGCTCACAGCATGTGTTGGGGATGATGCTCAGCTGCTGCCACACAGTAAATGCAAAGTTTGACTGAGTTATGTTCATTTTTGTCTTTGACTACGGCAACAATCTTGAATCAAACTGACTCCTAATGTTATTCAGGTGTAGATGTCCATCCAGTGATTACTTTCGGGGAATTTCATTAACATCCATTTAATTGTTCATGAGATATTTTGCCAACCCTATCGACAAATGAACACACACACGGGGAAAAACATCATCGCTCCGCCTTCGGGGGCGGACGATAACAGACTAGGGCGCATATACATTTCCGACCCAGAGTCTTTTAGTGATATTAAATCCACCTCCTCCTCCACACTCGTCTTTCCTGTCTTTGGGCACTGGTGTGATAAGGTAGTGATGGGTTGTATTACTCTTGAGGGGAATCCCCAGGTGGAGCTGTGTGTGTGCGTGCATCTGTGCGTGTGTGTGTCCCACAGAAAAAGGAAAGAATGCCACCATTGAGCGCCCTGCCGTTGCGCCAGCGATCCTCTCCCCGGCGCCCACACCTCCTCCCCGTCCTCGCTTGCACTCTGACGTACAGTTGGAGCAGATTTGGTGACACAAAGATAAAAGCCTTCCACTGTTTCTGTCCTTCCTCTTTCTCCCGTGTCACCAGAGCGCTTAATGCTGGTGCCTTGGCCATAGACATAGAGAGCTCATTCAAAACGACACAATCACTTTTTCCTTCTGCCGGCTGATAAGAGAGTTCAGAGAGCGTCTTGGTGCAATACGTCCACCAGAAGCTCTCTACAGGCAACTATAGGATACCAGTACAACCTAGAACTGGACGATATAATCTAAAATTGTGATGCACAATGTATATCTCAATATAATTCAAATATTATTCAAAACACAACCTGAAATCTTACTTTAAACCAGTGGTTCCCAAAGATTTTCTTCTGGGCCCCCCTATGGATTACAATAAAACATTTTAAAAACCCTCTGTCCAAAATGGGGTTAAAAACTTGTCCATTATGCTTAGTCAGGCACTGTTTTTTGTTTTTTTCATTAGCGCGCCCCACACTTTGGGAACCGCTGCTTTAAACATATAAAGCTCTTCAACAACCAAGCTCCATCTTATATTAAAGGTCTTCTTGTTCGATATTTTCCTAACAGAGCCCTTCGCTCTCAGACTGCAGGTTTACTTGTGGCTCCTAGAGTTTCTAAAAGTAGAATGGGGTAAAGTGAGATATCAGGCTCCTCTCTTGTGGAACCAACTTAGCTTCTGTCTGTGAGGCTGACACGGCATTTAAGACCAGGTTTAAGACTTTCCCTTTTTGATGAATCCTATAGTTAGTGTTTCTAGAGCTATCCCTTAGCTCTGCTGAGCTATAGGCTCAGACTGCTGGAGGACAAACTGACCGCATTTCCTCCCTCCGCTGTTGTTGCTCTCTCTACTCTCCGTGTTTGTACATGCAACTGTTGCCACCATTAGCCTGTATTGTCCTTCCCACAGCAGCTACACCTGGACCACTTGCTGTTTGTCTGCGTCTCTGTCCCGTCCTCCCAAACCCCAGCCGGCCGAGGCAGGCGGCCGCTCGTCCTGAGCCCGGTTCTGCTTGTAAAAGGGAGTCATTCCTTTCCACTGTCGTCAATGGGAGTGCGATGAAGTGAAGATCTGACGCAAACTGACGGCTTTCTTAGATCATTTTTACTAAATGGCCTTTCGTAATGTCCTGTATATTAATGTACTGTAATATAATAGGAACTAAATCTGGATCTGAATTGAGTTCACGACATGGGCTTGTTTTCTCTTTTTGTATAGTGCCCAGAGATGACATTTGTTGTGAAACGGCGCAGTGTAAATAAACTGGATTTAAATGGAATTATTTTAAAATCTGCTCTTAATTATTGAATTACTATTGAGTTCAGCCCTATGATGCAGTGGAGAACTGTGGCTCCCACACCTTGGCCACGTTTGTTCAGTGTCTTCCTTGTAAATTCAACACCACAGATCTTGCGCTGTTTTTCTTCGAAAAAAAAAAAAAAAGTCAATCACCTATTAATTTACGAACTTTGAATCTTTGCTACCTTACGGCGGGGATGGTAACTTTGTTTTTTTTTTTTGTCACGCTCCCTTTCTTCTAAACAATATATGACCAGGAGAATTTTCTGGACTGGTGGGAGAGTGTGTTGGGTGTGCATTTGGAGAATGTGGGAGAAATCGTTAATCATGGTTAAATAGCTACAGGGCTGCTGTTTATACATGATGGTGACCTTATATTAAGACATCCCATCTAGAAAATGCACAATACATTGAATACATTCGATATGTCGCCCACCCTTTATCCAACCTGTACGTAACAACTTGGATAGGCATTGCCTCTCAAGCATTTTTGAAACAATGACCCAACTTCCTCTGCCGTTTATCAGGCAACACCAAACCTGCATGCAGACTTTGAACACTTTTACGGAAAGGAAGCAGCCAATCTGCCATAGCAGGGCAGTTTGGCTACAATGCAAGAGAACAACCACGAAAAATTCATCAGGTTTGTAAAACTCTGTTTTTTGGGGGGGTAAAAAAAAGAAGAACTGTGCAGTGGAGGATTATAAACAGCAGAATGGAGGGAGTATAAGATGCCTGCCATAGGAACACCTACTGAAGGTAAAATTAACAAAATGACGTGAAAAATGCATTATTTTTAGTAAGAAATTAAGAATTGTTTCCCTTTTTCACCAGCTTTTAGCAGAAGAAAATGTGCGTGTCTATATTTATATATATATATATATACACACACAAAAGAGCAAAAGCTCTTCCACAGGGCTGGTTTATGTTACAGGGCTTGTATTTCCTTTTTGTTTTGTTCCACAACAACATTTCTGAGTTCAGCTCAGGTCACACGTTCACATCATGAGGAGAATTAGAGAACTAAAGCCGCTCCCTCCGCAGCAAACAAATCACCTTCAGGTTTATAACTTTTTGGGGGATTTGGCTGCAGTTAATCTCGATGGCTAAACTTGAATTAGCTAAAGTTTGGAGCGCGGTCAGCTTCCGAGAGAATTACTGCAAATGGACGCGGCCTCCTCCGAAAGTGAGAAAATAAGAGGCTGTTTGTGCGAAAGTGAGTGTGAATGAGTCACCTGACACGCGACGCTGCTGGTGGACGCACTTGATTACCCCTGCACATCAGATTCTATTCAAGGGACGCGGTCATAATCTCCAATCACTTCCACGTCTGGCGGAATAAGAGAGCAGGTTAATCTGGATTACACGTCACCGCGGTGGGAGTCACAGTGGAGGCAGCTGACGAGCCAGGATGAGTGATGGAGACCAGGTGTAAACAAAACACAAACAGGAAGGGAATGACGGCGGTGAGGCGTTCTGAAGACATCTGCGCGATCAATTATCTGTTCACAAAAAAAAAAGACATATGTCCAAGTCTTACTTACAAATTGTGACTGAAAATATGCAATATACGTAAAACAAATCATCTGTTTGTGACATCGCTTTTTGGGACTTAATCGAGGGGATGAAGGACAAGCAGGCAAAACTTGTAATCGTCGCCTGTGGCATACGTTCTGCTCTAAAAAATTCTGCTGATGGAATTAGGTCATCTTATAATTTACTGCAGATTTTAATGATAGGATGCACACGAGAAACACAAAAAAGCCACATATGACATCTAAAACAATGAGCTAATAAGGATGATGATGAGTGCAGCATTTGCCCACCACCGAAGGCAAAGGGGTGATCATGTTTTTGCCTGTGTCTGTTTGTGTGCGCACGTGTGTGTTCCTTTGTCTGTCTGTTAGCAAAATATCCCATGAACCACTGGATGGAGTTCAATGAAACTCTCAGAACGTAATTGTCGGGCGTACAGCTACGACTGATTAACGGCTGGAGTCAACCCAATTCAAGATGGCCATCACAGCTAAGCAACTCTAGCAAACATAAACATGGCCATAACTCAGCCAAATTTACAGATACTGAGCTAAAACTTTGCGTGGTAGTAGCTAACAGTCATCCTCAACACATTGTCTGAGAACCTAACGGATGTTGTGAGATCACACCACGCTGCACGCCATCAAGCACAAGATCGTTTACGAGGTTTGAGCAAAAACGGCTTCAGCTTTGTCCTATCTCCTCATGACACCCCTAGTTTAAAACCCTGGTGTGAAAGGCGGCGGGCGACACGCAAATCGTTCAAGGAACGTAGGGCCTTCAATTAAACCTGCGCCGGAGACCACGAGCCGCAATAAAAGTGACTTCACTGGAACAAGGCAACCAGCGCAGATGTAGATTAGGAGAGAAGTGGGGAGTTTTAAAAATAAATCGCACATGAACAAGCCTGGTGGCGTGTGATCCGCACGCCCAGCGGCTAAATGTGGCACAATGGGAACGACTGGTGCTTGTAAACGCATTAATCACGGCTCTCCCCTGACCGTGTTACAAACAAATCTGGCAGCCAAACAGGAATGCAGAATTTCCTGCACGTTTCACAGCAACCTGTAGGCCTACGTACATGCAGCGTTAGGGTGGAGGAATCTGGGTCAGTAGGTGTTTTGGTGGAGTATTTAAGCAAATGTGCGGCTTCATTATTCTGCAGCGTCACCATTTCAAAGGCAGTCAAAAACAACTTGAAGTGCATGCATTTCAGCAGCATCATATGAAACACTTTTAGTCTTTTAGTAGGACTTTCGGTTTGATCTTTCAACTTACATATTTAAATATAATAATAAAAGTGCAGCATGATATGGAGCTGGTTTAAGATAAGCTACAGTTTTCTGAAAAGGGCAACATGGTAACCCTGAGAGTTTGTGGGGTTATTACGACGGAAAAGGATGTAAAATACAAAAATGTGCTGTCAGGTTTTATTCTCTCAGTTTTGTTTGTGGGTGAGACAGTTGAGCATTTGCTAAAATGAAGCCATGTGTGCAGCACTGATGGAAAAATATTTATTTCCTGGAGCTGTTGACCGACTCAGACTTCTGAATTATGACCAGAATAAAGCAATGTGTGTGAAACAGCAGAAGTTTGGTTTAGACTTTAATATTCAATGTTTACTTTTTTTAAAAGCTGACTGGGAATTACTTTAGCCTGAAGGTAAACCCACCTGAATTTTTTTTTTTTTAAAACACCTGCCAGGTGAAGTGGTGATATTAGATAAAGAGCTTCAAGTGTAAGTGTTATACCGAGTTGTTGCCAAACACAATACGGCCAGATTCCGGGGGTTAGGTGCGCCTGAAAGAAAACTTAACATCTCCTGAGTAAAGTTGCACTGCAGCAGCGGTGAAACTCCTGAAAGTGTGGAGAAGCAGCGGTGCTGAGGATGTGCGAAGCTGCAAGGCATCACAGATTCACAAACCTGCTCAGTGGGTTTGTTTGACGACCTGGCGGGCGGCTATTTGTCTTCGGATCTACGGTCTTTTCCACCCTGTTTTTTTCCCCCGAGCGAGAGGGAGCCTGTGGCAGTGAGATTTACTCCTGACAGACTCTGCTGTCACATCAGCTGACTGATGTAAAAGTATCCAGCTGAATAACCGGCTAACGCGTTTAGCTAAGAGCCGTGGCTCATTTACAGCTGTATCACTTCGCCAAATGAAAACGGGGACACGCTCTGCGGGCTAAAAATACCTGTCTACGACTATATTTGGCTTGGCTGGATCACAAACGCAGAGCTGAAATAGTTGGTCCCGCCCCGGTACAATGAATGGGTTCTCTGCAATCTCACCCAGCCTCCGTCTGCCAGGCAGACGCTAAAATTAGCAACAAGGCTTGCGTCAATCACGAGCCTCAGTGCGTCAAGGATCGCCCCGCCTCTCGGGCTCGTCATTGGTCAGATTTAGGACGTTGGCTAAAGAAAACGCGCCTCGTGATTGGAGGACGCGGATTACACTTCTGAGACTCCGGAGGAGCCTTTTAATTTTTAGGTTGACGAGTACGCCTTCTTACTCTCGCCGCTGTCAGTTTTTTATTTGGAGGGATTATTTAAAATGTTAATTTGACCTTTCTTTCGTCGTAAATATTAGTTTCTGTAAAATAAAATGTCAAAACTTTAAATGTGGAACAAAAATTTAAAAGGGAAACTTGTCAAAAATCTTTTTTAAGCTCTGCAAAAGAAATGTTTGCATTATTCTTTTTATTACTCCTATATTTTACTTTAAAAAAACCTAAATTTTAACTACTTAAAACACAAGAAGTTACTCACTTGTGGTATAGGCTACTAATTACTTTCATATTTCGTTCAGAATTTGCTTTAGCTGACTGATTATGATTGAGTTTTTCTGATAACAGTCCAAAAATAAGAACAACTGAGGTAGTTTTCACTGAAGCAAAGGGACCCAGCACACTTTATTTATGTTTTGGAGCGTTTGTCAGAGTTAAGAGCCTTTACGCCAGGCTATTTATAGACGTTAAAGCCATTTAAATGATCAAAATTATTTATCTGGCTCATAACAAAAGGCAGATTATGTCATTATCCGCATTAAACGTCACAGTTTCTACAAACAGACTGAGGTAATCTCATTTCCCCCTGCTGCAGGACCCCTAATTTTAAGAATGTTCAGTCAGCACGTGTTTTGGCGCTGCAAGGCTGTGTTGTGCAGTCTGATTCTGGAAGATTAGCCTGTTTAATAAAGCTAAACGGTGGTGAAATTCCTGTTGAATCACTTGACATAAGCTAAAAGATTTTAGCATGTAATAATGGACTCAGGCTGATATTGTTGAAGGGATTATAAATACCTTGTGTTCTAAAATTGGACAGACAAGGAATGACTGAAATGTGTAGCGAGCTGTGGTGTGGCATAGTTTAAATGACTTTGCATATCAAATGAACTCTAATTACTTTAGGAGGAAACATTTTGTCACTTCCATGCGTCAGTAAACTCCTCAGTGACACAATCTCAGAGGCTTTTTATTTAGCTATGGAAATCGGTGGTGGAATAACTCCACTCACAGTTGTTATCTACATTCAAGATGCTTGTACTTTACCAAAAGCTCCCCTATTTTGCGCTACTTCTTTATTGTAGTGTGGTAATAGTGAAGCAAAGGGTCTTAATTGTGAAAAAATACTAACACTAATGTGACCCTTAGCTTCTACTCTTATCTCACAACCAAAACTATGTCCAATGTGAGACCAAAAGCAGATTTAAATAAAAAGGTCACGTAAAAAGCCAATAAAAACAGGAAAAGCTGTTTCATTTATTTACTTTAACAGGTGCTGTCATCATTTCAATGTATTCAGAACTTCAGAAAATAGCCAACACAGACATAAATAAAAGCTGAATGAAAGACGCTTACACCATAGAGTAAACGCCACACCCATTAACAGTATTTAAAGGTTTGGCTGCCTTATGACAAGCTTTGTTGCAAACGGCACATTTGTACAAACGGAATGAAGTCACCACCATGGCAGACTTCAAAATTAACGTAAATGTGACAAAAATAATTCTTGCAAAATTACACAAATGTATCACAAACTGCAACTGCTAGTCCCCTGAAGTTGTCACATCATTGCTATCTGTAAGAGCTGGAAACACACAACAATCAGAAATTGTACCTGACTGGTTTGTGGTTGTGTTGCTGTGTTCTCTATCAGTCTGGTTGCCTTGTTCCTCTGTGGGTGGGGGGTCTTTTTTTTACATGTTTGCTCCTACAGGGACCCGGTTGTTTCATATCCATGACCTAAACACTTCTTCCACCACTCGTGTGCCTTTATTCATTAGAAAGCTGCCCCCCTGAAAACTCAAAGTGAGTCTGAACATCAAAATCTCTCATTTTAAAGTTTTACAAATAGTGAAAGTAAAAAAAAAAAGTGGGGGGGAGCTCGGGTAGACGCACGCTGCGCTGCCGCCAGCTCGCCCGGCGGATCCCCCTCAGCTTCCTGCCCTGCAGCCATCAAACCAAACTCCCTCCCCCACCTCCCTCCTCCCTCTCTGTCCTCTGTCTGATCGTCTCTCCACCCCTCTCCGCCTCCCTCCCTCTCTCTCTCCACCCTCGGTCTCTCCCTCTCTGGCACGGCCGCTCGGAGCTTATGTGTCTCGTACTGTACGGAGCGCCAGAGAGGGAGCTCTCCTCCGAGTGACGTCACCTCTCCCATGGCGTCACATTGACGTCGCGCATACCTATGTGGAGGCTGAGCGCAGATAAAATGCACTATTTGACTTTCTCCCCTTCAGACAAGCCCGCGTTACAACTCTGCAAAGCACCCATCAGCACTGACAGACAGCTCGCGGAAACGGACGCAGACGCGCTCCTTAAACTCGGGACTTTCAACTTTTACTTTTATATATCTATATACGTGTGTATGTTTTTTTTTAATTGTAACTTTGTTTTTTACCTTCTCTACTTTTTACGCTTTAGAAGAAAGTAAGACGAGGATCGACAACTTTTTCTATTTGAAATTTCTGATGTATTTAAGTCACTCTTCTCGGCATTATTTCAACTCTTTGTGATTATTCTGGATGGAAACGGGACACCTCATGTAAAGACGGAACCTTCACAGCAAACCAGTAAGTAAACTCTGAATGAATGGTTGGATGGATGGATGAATGGATGAAAGGATGGATCATATTCATATAGAGCGAACCCTCTCAGCTGCGCGTTACAACAATGCTGAGTAGAAGTCGAGCGCATGTCACGTATAGAGCTTCTTGTTTTTTTTTCTCTCAACTTCTTTTGCGCCTGGAACCTGTTGATATGTGCCTAAAAGTCCAGCTGCTCCCATGGAGCTGCGCGGCGCTTCTTCCACATGAAGCTGAACTCGAATTTAATTTGCGCCGGGAAGGTATCATATCCTTTCCGGTTGTCATGGAAATGAGATGCCTCTCTCTCAGTCAGACAATGAGGAGTGCAGGAGTCAGACGCACAAATGGGTCTGAGTGGAGAATAGTCCAGGCTGCATTCAGACAGGAGCTGATGTGGGGTTTTTTTCCTCCTCTAATTAGGAGGTTGTGCTGTCAGTGACAGGTTTTTAATCACTGTGGTATCTTAAGTTTGGGGTCTTGGTTTGAATGTTTCTGTCACCGTGTGGTGTGTTGGAGTTTAAACTGACTTGGCAAAATTTTAGGACTCGGGAGGTTCCGCGCTTTCTCTGCATTTCCCCTAAGGCTGGGATCAGATTAATAAGTGGCCCTTATATTTAAAGTGATCAGACTGATGTATGAGTGCTTAGTGTTCCTGGAGTGTCCTGACTCCACCGGTGCCAGAATAAAACACACACAATCAACTCAGACCACGTTTCAGTTCTAAAGCCCCCCATGACCTGAAACCATGTGAAGACACTGTAATATGTGCTTTAGATAATCTCTGATAGAAAACCAACAAGTTAGGTTGCTTAAACTTGTTGATTTTGTTCTCTTTTTCTTTGTTTGTTTCCTTGCCCAATCTCAGTTTTACGCACGCACGCAGGCAGGCAGACACCTCTGACAGCCCCCCTCTCAGGGCTGATTTACAGTACTCATATATTTCTCTGCCCTCTCTTTTCTCTGCTTCTGTTTGCTGGAAGCCTCGCGCTGTCCGGGGTTATTGCTTGGAGAGTTGTGTGTGTGTGTGTGGGAGGGGGCGTGGGGGGGCTGCTACCGGGGCCTACCGGCGCTCCGGGGCGCGTGCTTTGCAGCTCTTATGTGGTTCTCTTGGTTACCGGTGAGCGCGCGGAGCCAGAGCCCCTCCGGTGTCTCGAGCCGAGCTGGGGTGGGAGGAATAAAAAAGAAAAAAAAAACAAGAAAGAAAGAGAGGAGACGAGTTTGTTCATGTTGAGAGTGGAAACAGAAAGAAAATCTCACGTTTTAGAAAAAAAATATGTCCCGTCCTCCTTACAACCCGTCAAAAAAATTGTGCGCATTTACGCACGATTCCACTTTGAACTTAAAAAAGAATCAGTTTTACACTGAAGACTCCCCTTAACCAAATTGTCCCTTTAGGCATAAATGTGTTTCCTGTTTTTTTTTCCACTCCAGTGGCTCCACACAGAATTGAATAATGACCTAATTGTTCCAAATCAGCCCTAATTAAATAATGCTTATACAGCTCGACTTGCCTTTCTGTTGTTCATGGTTTGTCTTTCTGTTCAGTTTAATTCTTCATATTTTCAGACAATAGTATCTGTAGGCCACAAAAGCAAAATCCTGATTTAAAAGAAACGAGTTTGATGAGTTGCAATATTTCCCCTTAAAACTGGTTCGAGGTGATTATGAAAGACGCAAAAGTTTTGGGCACCTTTAGATTTCAGAGTCGATTATTAGAGTTTTGGTTTTGTCCACGAGCTCTTGGAGACCGAGTGGTCTCCTGACTTGACCGTATCAGTGGTTTTCTCTCTCTCTCTCTCTGTGTGTGTGTGTGTGTCTGTAAAGAGAGGGAGCGAGTGTGTGCGGGTTATGCTGAGGAGTGTGTCACAGAAAGGGGGCGCTCTGGGCCTTGAAATCCTCCCTCCGCCGTGCGCTCTCCTCCAGTTGAGAGAGGAGCTGGAGACGCACCGAGCTCAGGAGTCCCGCTGGTTGAACTTTCAGGTCCGACTCTCTAAAGAAAATAATAAAAAAAAAAAAGACAGACAGAAGGGGGTGGGGGTGGGGGAAAAAAATCCCAGATTTGTCTCTCTCTTCTGGATGAACCTTGAGCAGACCGGTACGATCAGAGGCAGGAGAAGTGATGGTCCGGACGCACTGGCTCAGACTGCTTTTCTAAAACTTCTCACATTTGTAGGTTTGTAGATATTTTTTTTCTTTTTGCCGGGAAGTAGTTTAGTTCCTATTGAATCCGTCTTTTAGTGCGCAAAAAACCTAAATAATAATAAAAATATTATTATTAATAATAATATTAATAACTGAGCGCGTTTCTTTGTGTTAGAATGAAACCTGTCGCCCACGTAAGTGCAAGTTGTGAAATGAGCGCATGATCTTCAGTTGTGGTTCTTAATATTTTTTTCCCCTTTCTAGCACTGATTCAGTGTCTCATATAACATCAGAATGTATATGTATTTGATAGAAACGTGTAAGTATTCGTCTTAATTTGTTTTTAGGGTGAATCTGCATGGATTTGTGTTGCAATTTGTCGCTTTCTGGAGCGCCGCGCGCACATGCAGTTTTCATCTTTCGTCTCTTTTCTGCAAATCTCCATCTGATTAGGTTATGGTTTTTTTTTCTCTCAAATCGTTGCATGTTTTAAACTAAAATGAGCTAATGTCCCGATGTCTTTACATGGCGCAAAAATAGTAAATATATGTATTTATTTTTTTGAAGAATTAAATTGATTAAAATGTTTGAGTTTGCTAAATGAAGTTGGGATTCTCTCTGAGGAACTCGGAGGAACATCCAGTGAGTTGTCGGTGATGGTCCACACCTTTTCACCCGGTGTACAGCAGACACAGCCCATCTTTAACCCTCCACACGTCTGTCCCCCCTTCCTCCCCTTCCTCCTCCTCCTCCTCCTCCCTCCATCAGGCACAGGTTCGGAAGAGCGCGCCCAGACGAGCTCGGAGTCCCGGCGATCTGATCCCGAGTCCTCCCAGCTCCAGGAGCCCTGTCCCGGCCGCAGCCACGCCACCCCTAATCCCCGGACACCAAGCACCATTCAGCGCGAAGCTCTCTCACCAGGTACTTCTTCGTTCGTTCCTTCCTTCCTTCCTTCCTTTCTTTCCTTCCCATTGCCATCTCTCTGCTGATGCTTGCTGGGTCTCTTTGCGCAGCTTTGGTGCCGCTTTTTGATGCCAGCTGTTTGGCGAGGACGGGGGAAAAACAAATGGCCAAAGCGCATTGCAGCTCTGAAAAAGTCTGCTCAGAGGTCAAATCTTAGGGTTAAATTAAAATCTAAACACTGTTTTAGTCATTCCCTCCTGATGAAATGGAGGAATGGAGTAGTTTTATGCTTTGTAGGCGTGTTGGTGACCCTCTGATGTGCCTTTTCAGGTCAAATATTTAGAGACCTGCTCACTCAAATCCTGCAGCTGGTAACATTTCTCACTCTTGTGAAGTTTTTCTGAACTAATGTTTGTCATGTTTCGGTGTGTTTTCCAGTCCCGCACAGTTTTGTTTTGGCTGATTCGAGCAACGAAGCTCTCAAACAGTCGATCTGTGTCACTTTCCTGCGTTGTGTCGTCTCTCTGCTTTGTGTGTTTTTTTGTGTGAGAGGACACTCAGTTCAAACACCCCCACCCCCACCTCCCTCCCCACAATTTAATGAGTTTTATTTTCTTTGCTCATGTCTTCAACTTCATGTTTTCATTTTTGTTAGATCTATGGCATTCTGACAATGAGCAGGCGCACTCAGTTATTGGAACAGCTGCAGTTTGTCCAGTTGAAATGCACACCTCGAGGTTAGAGACTGTTTCCTTTCGCCTCACCGTGCTGCACCACCTCTCTGCTTGTCTGTCTCTTCCTGCTTGCACACACACACACGCACACACACACTGAAACACTTGCATATAGAACAATCCAGTGGCGGTGTTGGAGTCTGAAGGGTCATAAACCCCACCTGAGATATATTTTTGTGAGCACTGGGTGTGTGTTGCTGAGCGAGGGAAGCAAAGACTGTGACAGAAGTTGTTCTACAGGTTCTTTTTAGGATGAGGGTACATGTTATTAGCTGAATGAGCACATACAGGTCCGTGTTGACATCTTGAACATCACTGTGAGGAAAGTGTGTGTGTGTGTGCGTGCATGCTCTTCAAAGGCTTCTCCACTAATCTGACTCACGCAGGCGAACACTGAAATGTTTCATGTTAACATTTCTCACCTCGTCTTTCTCTCTCCTGCAGGCAAAGTCAGCTTAAACACCCTATTTAAACTTATACCCTCCTGACAAGTTAATGAGCCGCTGTGAGGGTGTGTTTGTACATGACAGGTGCCGAGAGTCTTCCAAACACACACACACACACACTATGGACGTGGACTCACCATGGGGTTTGGCCTACTGACACAACACACACAACCACAAAGTTCACCGCTGCTCTCTCATCTCCCCAGTTGTGTTTTTTTCTTCTTCTCCTTTTTTGGAGGCTCGAAAACTATTTAGCAAAGAAAAGAAAGGCCCCATGACGCCCATAACGCTCCATATGTGTTTTTTCCACGTGGGTTGAAGAGATGGTCACTTGCAGAAGAAGAAGAGGGGGTGAAAAAAAAACGATGACGAGACGTACAGGTTGACTCATATCCTCAATCAAAGAGAAACAAATCTTGCTTGGCATATTGCCATAGACAACTGTCTGCTGTGGCTTACATAATTAATTGTAAAAATGTAAAATAAGTATTTTTAGCTCAGTCTGCTTTAGGAAAAATGTAGGCTAATTTTATAGATTTTTTTGCACCTACAGTATAATGTAAAAAACAAAAATGTAGCCATAAAATGAAGCATTTATTTTTATTTAATGGTTATGATCATCTATGCTTTTATGTGTTCCATCTATTATTTATTAAATCAAGCTTTATTTACCACAAATATAGACATTTTACAGTACAAACTAGGACCAAAGAGACTGATTAAAACAGACACAGAATATAAACAGGTAAGACAGGGATCAAATAAGGTTGGGTGAACACACAACTGCGTAAATACAAATAAAATGTCACACTAATGTACAAAATTTTAAGCAGCTGTTTTAACAGCCTATTTTGTTGCAGCTATAAATTAATTGTATAGGTGTGTGACTTCAGTGCGCATGCGCAATGAGTGTCATTTCTGCCGTTTGTGAGGCAAACTTAAATTTCAGGGCAAAGTGGAGGGGGGGGGTATTTTAAGTTTGTTGAGGTTTGGAGAGAGGGGCGTAGACGGGACGTTTTTGTCAAGTTTATTTTAATTTTTGGTTGTTGAAGCTGGACTGAAAGCTAGGTAAAAATTTTTCCTAATTTCCTCGCAGAGAGAGAGAGTGAGTGAGTGAGTGAGTGAGTCCGCTCGGATGGGGCTTAAACGACCAACGCGGGACCGACGTGCCCCGCGGAGGGAGGCGCTGAACGCGGCCGCCGGGCGTCGGTGGAGACAGTTTCCTGCTCGGGAGCGACGAGCGAAAACGGCTCGAAGTCCCCCTAGCTCCGTCTGAGCTAGCTTGGGACTAATTAGCCCGGCACGCGCGCACTTACTTCTCGAACGCTGGGCAGTGGCGCGTGCGTGCGTGTGCGCTTTAAAAGGTTTGACTGGAGAAGAAAAGATGGTGTCCTGTTGCTGTGACAGTGGCAGAATTAAATCAGAGCGGGTTTAACTCAAGGCTGAGTCAGTTCAGAAGAAACCTTTCTGTTTATTTGCGCGCGCGCGTGTGTGTAGGAAGGTTAGCATCCAACACCACCATGGGGTTCCATTATTATTTAATCCCATCTCATCTGCTTTGCCATCTGACTAACCCACCTCACACCACCCATAAAACACAAACACACTGATAAAAATAAACAGCTTCCCCCCCTCCCCTCTCAGCAAACTAACACAAAAAATGAACTGTGTTTGAAGTTTACAGTTTGTTTCTAACGCCAAGTGCAAGAGAGATGAGTGGAAAGATTTTGTTTCTTTTAAAGAAGTTGAAAGGTGCATTTTGATAAGACTTGTGAATCATTGGGAGATGGAGGAAAAACAACTGCCTGTTCCAATAGAGCTGTGCAGAAGTCTTTAGTCATTATTTGAATGTTTGACCTGCCTGTATGTGCATTTCCTCTTTTTTTGTTTTGTTTTGCTTTTTTTTAAAAATAAAAGTCCCATCCCTTAGTTTTTATGAGTTGAACAATTATGTCAGTAAATTATATTTTCTGCTTAACAACTGTGATTTTGTGGACTAACACTTGGAAAAAAAAGCCCCTTGAATGTAAAGTCTCAGTCAGCTCTAACGTGTCGGTGTGCTGTGTGTCCCCGCAGACATGCCCTGTGTGCAGGCTCAGTACGGGCCCGCCCCCCCAGGCTCAGCTTACTCCGGCCAGTCCTTCAGTTACCAGGGCGACAGCTACGGCTCTGACCTCATGACCCCGGACTACACCAAGCTGGACCTGGGTGGGGGCGAGATCTCGGCCGCCGCCGCCACCACCTCCCTGCCCAGCTTCAACGTCTTCGTGGAGGGGAGCTACGAGCCCAAGTCCTCATGCCTGTACCAGATGCCCCCGCACAGGCCCGCCATCAAGAAGGAGGAGGAGAGCTACCCAACCACCCCGCCGCTGGAGGCCATGTCCTCCTCCACCTTGTACTTTAAGCAGTCCCCCTCCTCCCCTCCCACCACACCATCCCTGCCACCCCAGCACGGCACCTCCTTCCTCTGGGACGAGCACACCTTGGCCCCTCCGTCGCACCCTCACTCCCTGGGCTCGGGCCTGGAAACGGGCCCCCTCAAGTCCCCGCGCTTTCAGCACTTTTACCAGCACTCCCCGCCTCACAGCGGCGGCAGCGTTGGTGGCTACGAGAGCCTGGGAGGAGGGCTGGTCCGTACCTCTTCCTCTTCCTCCTCGTCCTCGCCGTCAGTGTCCCACCCTCACGGTCCGCCCCTGGAGCAGCCCATGTACCAGCTGCACCGGGGGGCTGGGGGCAGCAGCCTTGCCTTCCGCTCCCTGGCCCTCGGGCCTTGCGGTCCTCTCCTAGGAGACAGCCTGCCCTCGCCTCCCCCTCGCGGGCCCCAAGGAGAGGGAACCTGTGCGGTGTGTGGGGACAACGCGGCCTGCCAGCACTACGGCGTACGCACCTGTGAGGGCTGCAAGGGCTTCTTCAAGGTAAAAACCCAGCAACTTTCAGTATTTTATAATAATCTGTGATTTCAGATACAGACAGTCCAGTTTTACCTTATATGTGAATGCCTTTTACTGTGTCAGCACTTGTTTCCCACTATGTAGACGATACACTCATATTCTTAACAAACCTAAAGTGAGAAATAGGATTTTTGAAATGAGGCTTCAGTGGAAAGGTTCTAAACAATTATCATCCTACCTGCTATAGATGGGCCTCTGTATGACCTCAGTTTGGAGAAATAGAGTTTCATTCTGATCGGGCCGATGAGCTAACAAACCAAGACCAAACTGGATGACTGTCATCTTTGCTATTTTCTGAACATTTACGTCTTTGTCAGTTTCTCAATACATGGTTGCTTACACAGAAATTTTTATGGTT
Source organism: Kryptolebias marmoratus (assembly GCF_001649575.2). NCBI lineage: Eukaryota > Metazoa > Chordata > Actinopteri > Cyprinodontiformes > Rivulidae > Kryptolebias > Kryptolebias marmoratus. The sequence goes on along the minus strand of NC_051445.1, from coordinate 12,731,154 downwards.
AATTAGTGGCTGTGGCACGCCTTGTGAATATCAGGATATTTTGGCCAGAATAATCATGTAATATGAAACTCACGGTCGTGTAGAGGTCTGTAAAATGTCGTTTTTTTGTGTAAATTGCTATAAAGCTTCGAGAATGGAGTTGGTTTTTTTTTAATATGGCAGAATTTTGCTTTGGTCTCGGAATAGCTGTGAGCTTTAAACTTTACTTCCCTGAGGTCTTTTCAAAAGTCATCTTCAACAGGTAAGATGTGAACTGTTCATTGTTCAGAATCTCACTTCAAAAGACTTGTGTATTTGCTTCAAACCGCACCATTTGAAACTACCCTTGTTGCGTTTGCCTCGTGCCCACTCTCCGCCTCCCTCTGCACTCTTCGCATCACCTCTAGTGTCATATCGAAAGCAAAGCACGCCCACAGGGGTCATCTCCCCCCCAGTCAACCAGGTGGGCAAAGTGTTTGCTCTCTCCGTGTGTGTGAGTTGTGTGACGTGAGAGCACATAGGAGGATTATAAGAACTCAGATTCTTTGTCTGAGAGCCGCGGTGGCTGCTGAGCCGCTCAGCAAGAAAGTTCGGTGAGCGCAGTGGAAAAGGAAGCCTCCTTGAAATCAAAGTTTCCTTTCAGTTTCTTCGTAATGAATCAGTTGCCACAAAATTGACCACAATTCACTGACACAATACCATGACCATTATGAGTCAGTTCGAAATTTGGCTCCCCGTGTGATTCAATATTAGAGTTTTCAAATTGCTGCTTTACATCCCATGCTACCACACACACACACACACACGCCCGCCACACAGCTCAACTTCACCAAAAGGAAGTTTTTAAGTCACGCTTATTATTATTGTTTTTCCCCTGTGCAGACTTTCAAAACGTGCATCTCCGGCAAGAAACGCTGTGGCGCGGCTTGTGAAATTCCAGAGAAGCCGTGCTAAAAGCAGATGGAGTAATTTCGTTGCACGGTCGTTGATTTATACATTTTTACAGCTACGCTTGTTAAGCTTTCTATTGGGGGGGGAAGGGAGCAAACACAGAGGTAATTGAATAATGCCTCTGGTAGGTGGAAACGAATTATCCTTCTTTCCAATTAGTTTCACAATTTGTTTTTATTTAGTAATTAATGAAAACAGCGTCTGGTGGCAGCAGGCTGCAGGCTCTGCGCTGCTCGCTGCAGCACTCTGCCACCACAAAGCCTGTCAGACCTCACCAGGTTTCCTTTACATGCAGATGCAACCATGCACACACATGCACGCAACCACACTTATAGAAAAACATACATGTGCAGATGTTTTTGTCTGTTCCAACGTGAATCCAGGATGCAGCGTCAGACAGAAAAACCCTCTCACCCACCTGCTGTTCCTCATACATTCTCAGGTACATTACCTCCATTATCGTGATGGTTTTATTGAAAATACTTCCCTGATTGTATTTAATCATCGCTGAATAACTATTGCACATTAAACCATGGTACAGGCTTGCTGTAAATTATTTTTATTTCATTAATACAATTTGAAGCACATTTTCCTCTGAATTAATTGGAGCTGCTAAACATGTCATTTTTCTCTTTTGTTATTCCTGGCTGAATAATGTGTACCATTCACTGGTTTTCATTATTGGAGTTGAGTCTTTTTCGAAATTTGAATTTTCAATAATAAAAATCGTACATTATGCTGGAAACAAAAAGAGCATTAATGGAAAGGTTGTGCAAACCAGTGAGCTATTTTTGCTGTGATTTTAAGAGAAATACACGGTCAGCTCAGCTCAGTGCACAGTTGTTGTTTTGTTTTTTTTATTTTCCATTGCTTTTAAAGCATGTTAGTCATGAAGTGTCACTAAGTGGTGAAGAAGACTAAAATGCAAGTTTTTTGGCGTACGTGTTTCAAAAAATCAGCAATAATAAAAGCAAAATGAATGCATCCACCACAGAAATAGTTGGCATTTGTGAAAGTGAATGGCTCAGCACTTTGAATCAAGCTGTAAAACCTCAAACGGTGAAGTCAGTTCACGTTTTTTTTCCTCTTTGTTCCACTTGTCTTGTAGGCGCTCAGAGAACTAAAGTAGTGGAGGGGATGGAATTTGGAATGGAAAGGGTCGAAAAAAATAAAAAATTCCCTGACGGGCTTTAACTTAAACCAAACGTGTTAAAAGTCAAGAATCTGCCTCTGCATGCCTCCATCGAGCCTCCATCGAGCCCCCACAACACTCCCAGCATGTGTGCCTCGGTCTCAGTTGCAAATTTAGTGCACATAAAACTCACGCCCCAATTCTGACTCTCAACGGGAAACATTCAGCGGAATTTTTTTCTGCTGAGTTAAGAAAAGGTTTTTTTTTGTTGTTGTTGTTGTTTGTTTGCTTTTGTTTTGTTTTGTTTGCCCAGAGAGTTGTTAGGGTCCCAAAGATTTGGTGCCACACAGAAATTAATTGTCGAATTTCAGAGAAATTTGTGAAAAACCTGACAGTAAGTCACAAAACTTCAGCTAACATAGACAATACGCTGTCCTTTTTTTGGACGCTCATATGCACAGACATGGAGTGTCCTGAATAAATAAGCAAAGGAAGGATTTGGATATGTATAAATATATATATTTACAGGCACCATATTGATATCAAAGTCATGAAGTATTTGCTCTGTTATGTGGCATATTTTGCTGAGATGCTCATGCTTTGTACAGGAAGTAAAGTCACAAGAGCCCCAACCGTACTCTCTTTCTCACACACACACACACACTTATAGTAGTGGATAAAGAAGTAAGGACAGCTGGAGACATGGTCAGTACTCATACAAGAGGTTAATTTATCAAACCCTTAACTGATCACTGAAAGCTCAGGCTCTTCTTGGAAGCAGCTGTCTTATAAAACAAGCCCTGTGGTTTTACTAAAGAGAAGACCTTTATTCCCAAATATTCACTGAGGCTTTACACACCACTTTAGAAAAACAAACTCTTAAAGACAAAACAAGGAATGACGGCTAACTTTAAAAACAAACCTTCTGTAACACAGAGTTGTCAAGACTCAAGCTTGTGTCTTCAGACTTTTTTTTTTTTTTTTTTTTTT
>NC_051445.1:12704975-12727154 GCF_001649575.2 Kryptolebias marmoratus | reverse complement strand
GGGGGGGGGGGTATACCAACAAATATCTGAGGGCTTTAAATGGCAGCTCTAGATATGGTCATGCAGCACTTGTAATGGCTAAATTTAAAAAAAAAAATCAATAATAGGTTCTTCATACATGATTTCCTGACGTGAGTGCATGTGTGATTATCACGTGCTTGATGCACGCACACGTCTCGGATTGTCTTTCATCCATGAGGTGCTTTTTTTTCTGATTTTATTTTAATAAGGTCAGTAATAATGGCGCAGGCCAGCCGAGTGGAAAACAGCCCCCGCGGGGCCCGTCCAGAGAGGCGCAAGGCCCCTGAAGGTTCCACGAGCTGACTTGACCCGCGAACTTCACAGTCTGATCACGCAGCTCGTGGGGCCTTCTCTCTCTCTGTCTCTGTCTCTGTCTCTCCCCACTCCTCTCTCAACCTTCTTCGTCTTGCGGGACCCTGAACTGGCACGGCACGTGTCCCCCCCCCACACACACACACACACTCCCATTGTCAGCGGATGGCTCTAATAAAATCGTCCCTCCTGCAGGCGAGGCTTGTTATTGGGGGGGAAATTAATTTTATCTAATTATACTGATGTCACCGTCGCCTTTCAGCGCGTAATTAAAATCTGACCTGCGAGCTTCGTGCTTCCGCTCTTTGATAGGGGGAGAGAAAAATTGAATTAAACAAATCAAATATTAGGTGTTGATTGTGTTTGGAGGCTGATGATCATTGGGATGCCTGTGTGTGTGTCTTGTTCTGCAGCGCACTGTGCAGAAAAACGCCAAGTACGTGTGCCTGGCCAGCAAGAACTGTCCTGTGGACAAGAGGAGACGCAACCGCTGCCAGTACTGCCGCTTTCAGAAGTGCCTGAGTGTGGGCATGGTGAAGGAAGGTAAGAAAAATCACACCTGATACCAGCTGGGAACACATCATCATCCAGTTTATAAGTTATTTTTCTCCCATCAGTGTTCAGAAGGCAAGTAACGATCACACCACGCAGATCCGTGCACTGACATGTCCTTTCCATCCTGAAGTCTACAGCATCTCCATTAAAGCTTTAAAAGAAGCAGAGCCTGAGCTGACCATTAGAATCACTGATTTTCTCTGCCTTCATTTTTTTTCGTGGCAGCAGTATTTTTTGCTCATGTGGAGAATCAGAGTGACATTCATTCTGCCCTCATTTCTCTGAGGTTTCTCACCTGTCTCACACGTCCTGTAATACCCCCACCCACATACACACAGCATATATATGCAAATAAACCCACACGGTGCACACACATTGGGGCCGGCAGAGCGGCTCCACTGCCATCTGCTGGCTCGTGGCTTCCTGTGTTGGAGAGCTCCTAAGGAGATGCAATGTCAAGTTGATAAGTTGGAGAATAAAATGTCAGGAAGCTTGCAGCATTAATATCAGCTAACAGAACAAAAACTCACTCCTTCTTCTGTTTAACTCACTCCTTCTTCTGTTTTTGTTTTCTGTCTTTTTCGTCCTCAGTGGTACGTACAGATAGCTTGAAGGGTCGCCGAGGCCGCCTGCCCTCCAAACCAAAGAGCCCCCTGCAGTCAGAGGCGTCTCCCCCGTCTCCTCCCCTCAGTATGCTCTCTGCTCTCCTCAGGGCCTATTCCCACTGCACACCCCGAGAGCTCGATTATAGCCAGGTACCACCCTCTCAGGCCCCTAATTTATTAGATAAATGTGTTTGTGGTGAAATGTGCTTTGTTCTAAGTTTCTTTCTCTGTTTTTGTCCAAACAGTTCAGCGCTGCCGACCCTCCCTCCTCCTCCTCAGACGCGGAGCACATCCAGCTCTTCTACAGGCTTCTCACCATCTCGATGGAGACCACGAAGTGCTGGGCCGACCGGCTGCCCGGCTTCTCCGAACTTCATCTCGATGATCAGAACCTGCTCATCGATTCGGCCTTTTTGGAGCTGTTCGTCTTGCGATTGGCTCACAGGTAAGGCTTCAGCAGCTTTTCATTCAAATCTACGATTGTCTCCACTTCAGTCCTTTCTCTTGGTTGGTTCTCACGTTATTGTTGGGAACAACGGGCATCCTGTATCCTTGAGTGTTAAATTATAGTGTGCAAATGGGCTGGCAAAGCTGTGCGCTGCTGTGTTGGTGTATCTCCAGAGTGGGAGGAGTGCAGCTGAGTAATCGCCATATGAACCAAATTATGAATGGAGTCTTTAGCTATGACAGCAGCTCCACCCACAGAGTTCCGCTCCGCTCGTCTGATATCTGATGCACAGAGGGCTTTGTGTGTGTTCTGCAGGCTAAAAACTGTGCAAACTTTGTGAGCTGACAGGATTGATTCCATCTAAACTCCAGTCAGCTGAGAGACTGAAAAAGAAAAAAAACGGGTTGTTATGGAAGGAAATACATTCAGTTCAGCTGACTGGAATAAGAAGAGAACTGATCTGTGTTTGTTTGAGGACGTGGGCGTCTCACTCGTGCCATTGTGGCCCTTCTCTGCCTCAGAATTACCCCGGGTTACCACTCTGCTCTTGTTCGGCATGCGGCTGGTTAAATTTATGGGTCGGCGGGAAGTGGTGGGGGTGTGTGTGTGTGTGTGGGGGGGGAGAGACATGCTACAAGCTCATCCTTTTGTCTGAGCTGTCGTCTAGGGCAGAAGACCAATGCAGTGAGACACACAAGCGCACTTACTCACACTCACTGACGGCGTGGAACTTTTTCTCCTCCTCTCGGTGCAAAAGTCCAGGTGCAGGGTGGGTAGAGGATGGGTGGTGGCATCACAGTCCCAGCAGGAGGGGGACTCTGACTCACGCTGAAGGGTGGACTCATAGGGGCACGCACACACACACACACACACACACACAGCTCCTGTTGCCATCAGCCGAACTCCCACGAAAGGGAGGAAACAAGAGACAAGCACTGCACTGTCTTCTACTCTCTGCGTCCTCCTTCTCAACGCATCGCTCATTGACCCCGCATTGAACCAGGATGCTTCGCAGACCCGCTTCACGAACACGTCTGTGCGTCTGTGCGTGTGTGCGCGTGTGTGCTCAGTGTGCGTTGAACAAATTTGCCTCGCTCTTCTGGGCCGGCATTGCTGTAAGCAGCCCCGTCACCAAACCGTTTCTGTGGTTATCGGCTGATTACCGTGGCGACGGCGTAGTCAGGGGTGAGAGGAATGCGTGGCAGACATCCAGCTGTGTATGTGTGCATCTGCCTGCATGCTTGTCTGCCAGCCTGTCTGTGCAGCTTTCATCATGTGCTAATATCAGACATGAGCCAAACAGTGTCATGAAACAAAACTTAATCACGACTCTGAAGTAGAAACCGTTCAGATTTGTATTTTTCTGTTCCCGTGTTTATTCCCAAAGTGGAATTTGTTAGGACTGTGCCTCCTAACCAGTTATTGTTTATTCACAACAGCTTCTAACATCACATCTGCGCACTCGGTTCATGCTGAAACTGATGAGAGTTTTTGAAAGACAATCTGCAACTCTGATTTTTGCACAATAAAAAACCAAGGAAACCTAAGTGCATTCGTCGTAGCTACATAACTTTAAAACTGGCAATGCTGCGGCAAAAATGTAAGGTGCACTTTTGACAGACGTTTTACCGAAAGTAGATTCCTGATTGAAGGTTCCTGTCGAGAAGTTTTACTGACAGTAGATGGTGTGAAGAGATTAAATTGAAAACAAGTTTATTGTTCTTCCTTTGTAACATTTGATGGGTGCACGCAGTCCCTCAGCACCTGCCTTTCATTTAAAATTTTGCATAAAATGCAGCTTCACACGTGTAAAATGCACGTCATCTCGGGATGTGCATAATAATGCAAAAATAAATGTTCACTGAAAACATTCGTCATTATCATTGCTTGTTCTGTTAACCATATGTTGTTTCATGAGGCCATTAATAAACGCTTTGCTGAGCTTATGCAGTTACGAAAATCTCTTCAATTATGCATGTTTGACTGGGTGGAGTATGTGGAGTGTCCTCCTGCATGTGTTGGACCAAATGTTTGTGGGGCGAAAGCTGCAGTAAAAATAATTAGACACAAATGTTTCGGCATTTTACTCTTAGAACCACTAAACCAAAGTTTGCGCTGGCTGTAATTAGTGGCTTCCAGGTCTTTTTTCCATTTCGTTTTAAATTTGCACAATTATCTGTTTCTTTTTCTCCCGTTTATTGTCCTGCGTCCTCCTTTCTCGCACAGCTCAACCTTTTTGCCTTCCTCTTTATAACCGAACTCCCCTGCGTTATTTATTGTTTGGCCTCCTTTCCCTCTTAGCTGGATGGTATAAAAGTGGGATGTTGCGTGTCGTGAGTAAGTGATGGTTAAATACATCTGAGGAGCTTTTTTTTTCATTTCCTCATTAAAGCTTTGTGTTTCCACTGCCTGGGAACATTAAAGCTGCAACAGTTTACCTATCTGCAAAAATACACAGACACACACACACTCAGAGCGGCCCTCTGCCCTAACCCTTCACGCCACCCTACCACAAGGAAACACAGGAATGTTTTAAATGCTGTAATTTTGGAAAACACAAGCTTAATCAGCTGCATGCCCGTGTTTGATGTGTGCTCATAGTTCCAGGTTTTCTTTTTTTTATTGTAATTGCTTCCTTCTCCCAGTATCTCAAGCTATATTTACAATACACTGAGGAAAATATCACTAATTGACTATAGAATAAAGAGCTAACAAGACCCATCTCCGTTGCTCTCTCTCTCTCTGCTTCTCAGGTCCATCCTGTCGGAGGATAAACTCGTGTTCTGCAACGGCTTGGTGCTGCACCGGTTCCAGTGCCTTCGTGGCTTCGGAGAGTGGCTAGACTCCATCCGTGACTTCTCCACTCACCTCCAGAGCTTAAACCTGGATGCCACTGCCTTCGCCTGCCTGTCCGCCCTCGTTCTGCTCACAGGTAAAAATAAATAAATAAATGAACAAATAAAGTTCAAATTCCCAACAGAAGAGGTACCAATTTGTAAAATTGTAAAAGCAGCCACTTCTCTTCGATCGAAACAACCAGACAAGCTGTTTTGAAATAAACATACAGATTTTTTTTTACTTTTTATTTTTTTGTAAAAACCTCTGCCTGTGGGTTTTTCTGAACAGCAGTGATCGGCTAGATACGTCTACTAACGTCACACACACACACACACGTCCATGCGGCTTCTCACGCATCTCTGCCTGAAACTAGAATCTGATACCCAGAAGCACCTGCTGCACCTGCCACACACCTGGTCCTCTAATCAGTGTTCGTGGGTGAAAAATTGAAGCTTTCTCCATGGACACCCTTCGGAAACACAACAGAAGATGCGACAATTGAAATGTCGGTTAAAAGCGGCATTAGAAACGGAGCCCAGCACTGCAGAAGATAAGCCGCAATTATGCGTTAACGTTTCATTCTGTACTCCAGAGTGCATTAATGTGCAATCATAAAATCCCCCTCCCCCTACATCACCCTGCCCCCGCTACCTCCTCTTTCTCCACCTTTTTTTTTTTTTTTTTTTTTCCTCTCTCTCTGTCTAAGCCTTCCCCATCCTCTCTCTCTCTCGCCCTCTCTCTGGGGGAGCACTTAACTCTGTTCCCGATCGACCAGCCCAACGTGGGGCACGGCTCTGGAATGGCGTCTGCCGGCGTCCTCAGTGGCGCTCTGCCACCTCGGCAAAGCACACAGCGCACACAGGCCGCGGCTGAGCCACCAGAGCCACCAGGCGATCGACCACTTCAGAGTGGCCTGTGCAGAAAGGAAGTCATCGATCTGTCCCCGGGAGCTCACGCACAGAAAGAAAGAAGGAGCAGAGGGAGAGAGGGGAAGAAAGGCAGGGAAGCCAAAAAAGTGCGCGAGAGGTCTGAAAGGCGCGGCAGAAGGAGGGCTGGAGTAACTCCGCAGCCGCAAACACCCCAAACAAAAGGGTCACATAAACAAACAATAAATAAGCTTCCAATAATGGATACATCAAAGTGAGACTGGTCTTAGAGGCAGCCTCCCTGCAGCACAGCTTGTATGTGTACTTGTATATAAGTGTGTGTGAACGGGTGTGTGTGGTGGGTGGGGGGGGTGGACACCCTGTTCTCTGCAGAATGAGTTAGTGTCACATTAAGTCTGATCTGAGTGCCACTGGAGTTGCTATGGGCAGCAGTGTGTGATTGTGTGTGTGTGTGTGTGTTTGTGTGTGTCTAATTGAATTTGGCTGCTCAAAAGGCCAAATAATCAGCTAATCGTTGAGCACTTTTTTTGTTTTTATGAGTGTCTTAAATTTTCAAGTTGCGGTGCTTCTTTGTGCATCTGTGCGGATTTATTTGAGGTATTTATGTGCAGTTTATTTCTATGTATTGCGTGTATAGGACATGTGAGTGTATGCGTACATACATGGCGTGCAGGAGGCTTATTAGGTTAGGCTGTGTATTGATCTGTGGTGAATGAGACAGGTTAAGGCTGTTAAGAACATGAGCCATACAGGCTAATGAGGTCCAATTCAATATAAAACAAGATGTAGCTAATGTTATTTCAGCTGAATGAGCTCTGATCTGTGTATTTGTGTGGCTTTTCTTTTTCCACTGACTTAATTTTTGCCATTTAATGAATTACTTTGCTAACGTCTCTGTCTCCACGCTTCCTTTCCGCAGACAAAGTCCCCGGTCTGAAGGACGCAAAGCGGGTTGAGGAGCTGCAGAATAAAGTCCTTTGTTGTCTCAGAGACCACCTGGGCTCCGGTTCTTCCTCGTCCTCGTCTAAGGCCGCGCCTCCCCTGAGTCACGTGCTGGGATTAAGGGCCGAGCTCCGCTCTCAGAGGACCCAGGGCCTTCAACGAATCTTCTACCTGAAGCTGGAGGACCTCGTGCCGCCTCCGCCGTCAATCGACAGATTCCTGGACACTGTGCCATACTGAGCACTTGGGCTGAACGCACCGAGGAAAAAAAAAAAAAAAAACTTAAATCCTGTTCAGGCCTCCCCCCCCCTCCCCCCCATCCTCTCCATAGGAGCATGCATACCACCTGGAGGATAGACTAATGAAGGCTGAGAGAGCCAATCGAAAGCTCCTCACTCAACGGGACAACCAAACAATAAAGCCTTCGACTCAAACAGGCAACTGATAAAATGCTTTTCACTTGTATAAAAGACTCAAACGCTTTACCACCTTTTATTTAATCCTGCAGTTTTTCCTCATGTGGGGCAGGATGATGAGGTTGAGATGGACAACAGAAAAATGACTTAACACTGTCCTTCCTCCATTTGGGTGGCAGCTCGTTTTGCAAAAAAAAAAAGAAAAAAAAAAAAAGAGAGAGAATTTTATGAGTACTGTTTATCTGTGTTTTGGCCTTGCTCATTCTGTCATTTTATTTTTGTCAGAAAAGTCTCAGTGGGACAGTTTTTTTTTTCGTTTTTTTTTTTCGTTTCTTGGAGCTGTTGATGTCACAGTGAGACACGAGTTACCTCCCGCTGATAAGAGGAAGAGAGAGGTGTTTTCAAACTGAAACGCAGTGAAATGTCAAAGGTCAAGCAGTGTAAGCACAGAGGGTAGAAGTGCGCACAAGCAGAAGGCAGATGTTTCATCAACACATGAAAGTGACTGTAGGTGGGTCTTAATTACAAGTGCAATTTCTCAGTGCTGTCCAACCACAACAACAACAACAAAGACAAAAGGAAGAGACTGAGTAGGAGGAGCAGTCTGGTTTCATACTCTAAATTATTTGAATGCAAAGACTCGTCCTGTGCTGACAGTGGCTGAGCGAGAGAGATCCAGTCTCCGTGTGGCTTTCTGCAGCCGAGGAGAAACGGTGCACTAACAATCGATGACTGAGTCAACCTGACTTGAACTCGCTCTACTATGTTGTTGTTATTTTTATTTTATTGTTTTTTTTATTAACTCGCTTCGAAATCATAGGTCGAGTACGACTGTGGAGGCACGGACATGGGTAGAAATTGGCTTTTTGAAGCACTTACACCACGAGAAGGGCTATAGAAGACACACAGACACACACCCTTCCTGCTCGCCTGAGGGATGGCGGGGGACTCGAGGACGGTAGGAGGGTGCTCGACAGACAGCTGCACATCCGAGAGGGCGAAACATTCCTGCAATTGGTGATCGTTTGAATTCTTTCCACTTGTACCGTGAGAGCCTGCGCCCTTAGAGAGGTCCGGGTTGTATGCACGGTGTGGTCTAAGCTGCGGAGAGAGCGTTTCCAAACAGCTCGACCTGTGTTTGTGTCTCAGACTGCAGCGCTGCGGGGATCTCCCTGGGCCTCCGCCACCCACTCGCACCCTCACGGCAGCAGTTTTAAAATGAAAAAAAAAAAGAAGCAAATTATATAGATATAATATAAATATATATATATATATATATATATATATATATACATATAAATATAAAACTAATATTTTGAAGTGTTTTTAGCTTTTTCAAATATTGTGGTACGACTTGTGCATTGTTTTTTTGTTTTTTTTGAAAAAGAGAAACAAACAAAAAAAAAAGACAAAAAAGTTGCTGTTTTTTCAATGTACCTTTTTGGTTTGAGTTTCATGTTCGATATATATATATATATATATATATATATATATATATATATATATATTTTTTTTTTTTTTTTCCTTTCTCTTTGGTTCACTGGATTTTCTGTTCAGCACTTTGAAATCATAAACTAGTTCTGATTATTCTGACCCACTGTGTCTCGTGTTTTGATTCTTCAAAATGAACCTATGGATCCTCACAAAATTCAAAAAAACAATCGCTTCCTGAGGCTCCCAGGCTGATTTCACGTTGAATATGTGTGTGTGTGTGTGTGTGTGTCCTGTCAAAGACAAAAGCCTCCTGACAGGTAAAAGGCCTCGTCTCTCTCCCCTAAGGGACCCTCGGGGCACTCTCGGAGAGTAGAAGGGGGGGATTAGGAAAGTGAAGAGGGGAAGGAAGAGTGAGGAGAGGAGAGCTTTATGTTAGCATGAGGTCCAGATCAGCCTCCAGCCTCGTTAAACAACATCGATCGCCGTGGTGACATTTCACAGCACATGGTGTCTATACTGTCACTGCCATCACTCACCGCACAGCACCGAGAGCACCTACACACACACACACACACACACACACACACACTCTCAAACAGCCCGCTGATGGATAACAACTGGTAGGGAAATTGTGAAGAGATCTATCTGTGTGAGAAGTGAGGGGAAAAAAAGAGTTAAAGTTACTGATAACATTGTAGATTTTAGAAACGGAACAACAACCAGTATTAACAAGAACCAAACTGTTTTTATGTCGTGTTTGTGTCTGACTCTGACCAAAATACTTTACAGAAATTAATCATTGGATGTACATTATTTACTGACTATTTTTTAAATTCACCTGAATCAAGATGGCCAAAACAGTTAACTGACTCTAAAAAGTACAAAAATGAGCTAAAAGTGTGTGTGGTAGTAGCTGAGACATATCTCCTTCACATATTCTGAGTGCTAGCAGATCGCTTGAAATCTTTCTTAAAGACTTTGCTATTTATTTGGAGGAAACTGTCTGTTAGCAAAACGTTGAACAGATTTTAATAAAACTTTCAGGAAATAATCAATGGATGCACATCTCTCTTCGAGCCGACTTAACTCAAAATGGCCGCCACAGCCAACTGGTTTTAGAAAAACACATAAATGGCTGCAATTCAGCAAATTTTACAGACAGTGAATTAATATTTAGTGTGGTAGTGCCTGAGAATCATTCCCAACACATACTCCAAGTGAAACTCACTGTGCAAGATTATCATTTAAAACTTTAGCATTACTTGTTGGAGTCAACCTTATTTGTCTGTTAGCAAAATATCTCATGAACCACCAAATGGATTTTAATGAAATTCCCAGCAAGTAATCATTGAACGCACCTCTGCAACTCAATAACCTTTGGAGGGAATCCAATTTAAGATGGCTGCCACGTCCAATCAGCATTAACCAACACAAAAATGGCTATAACTCAGCAAGTGTTACGGAGATTGAGATAAAATTTGAAGTGGTAGTTGGGGAGAGTAATTCACAACACATACTCTGAGTGTGACATCTCAATATCACATGAGATTGTGTATAACAACATGTTCGAGGTTTGACCCAAACAGCTGCCTGTAACTCCCTTAATTCCCATCACAAGATGATCATAGTCTAAAATTCTGGCTTGAAAAGGAGCGGACAATGTCCTTAAAGGAGTGCTTGCCTTCTAATTGCAGGTCTTACGAGAGTGTGTGTTTGCATCCTTAAAACAACGCCGCTAAGGTTCATGTAAAATAACATCACGACATGAGGACCAAAACACTCTCAGATTTGCATGGACACACAAATCCACACAGTGAGCTGTCAGTCTCCCAGCTCATCGATTCGTGCTGACAGGTAGCAGATACCAAGAGTCTTAATTAGAGCTCCGATCAGAACGCACATGATTATTATGCACATACACACACATACACACACACACGCACACACAAAGCAGGTATTTTCTCTGCTGTGAGTTCACAACTCGTAATTTTAGCAGAGCTGTACATTAAAATCAAAAAGCAACTTTTTCTCTCTCTTGTTTCAAAAAGCAAGATTTAAGTGGCTAAGACAAATAAACAAAGTGACCTGAACCAATAAATCATTTATTCAACTTATATATTATTTGAGCGACGGAAGTAAATCTTCTAAAAAATCGTTTTGTTGTCGACAAGCAACAAAAATATCTCATGAACCAGCGGACAGATTTTAGTGAAACTCTCAAAGTAATCATTAAAGATACAGCTACAACTGAATACTTTTAAAGTCAACACGATTCAAGATGGCTGCCACAGCTAATCTGACTTAGCGAATACAGAAATGACTATAACTTTACAGATAATGAGCTCAAATTTTGTCTGTCAGTGGCTGAAAGTCATCCCCAAGGATTTATACACCGAGTGCTAACAGATCAGGCAAGATCTTTGTTTAAAACTTTGCATTGCATTCCTGTGACTGTCTGTTAGCAAAATATCTCAAGAACCACTAAATTGATTTTAATGAAACCTTCAGAAAGAAGTTATTGTATGTACCGCTACTACTGATTAACTTTTGGAGCCAACCCAACTCAAAATGTTCATCACAGCCAACTGACTTTACAAAACAGAAAAATGTCAATAAGTCAGTCAGTTTTATAGATATTGAGCTAAAAAACTGATTTGACGGTAGCTGAGATCCATGTCCAATATATACTATACTCAGAGCTTGAAGTCTCACATAATATTATATTTAAGGTCCGGCCAAAGCAGCTGAAACTTTGTCATTTCTAAACTCAAGATGATTTTACTTTAAGATCCTGGCACGAAAGTCAGCGGCTAAAATGAAATCCTTTCAGGAATGCTAGCTCTTTAATTATCCAGATTATTTATGCATCTTGTTTAGGAAATTGTAGGAAAATATATAAAAAACTGATCAAATGTATCAATATATAGATAAAAAAGAGCACAATAGAACCTCAGATTAGGTACAAAACCTCAAAGTAGCTTGGATATCAAGTTTGTATGATAAAAAAATATATATATATTTTATGTATTTGGGCTGTTTGGCTTCCCTCCTTAATTACACTTCTGCACTGATTCTTTAACAAGCAACCACGGCTGAACAGCTGTTAGTGTGACCCGTCTGCGTGGAACTGTGACAGCATTTTTTTATCCCCCCCGTTCTTCAGCCCACAAACTGAGAAGATGTCCCACATTTTTAACTGACTCTGTTAATCAAGGAGATTCCACGAAGACTTAGCTGTGAAGATAGCAGGGCTAAAATGTGTGTAGATGGCACACACTTTAGCGGAATATCATTAGAACTGATGCAATGGTAGCTGGCATTGATAACTTGTCCCACATGATCATCTTCATCCCACAGTTGTTTCTTGCGATCTGATCACCCTAACAATTTGACATCTGTAAGGCTACAAAGACAATTGATTGTTGGTAAAAAATACCCCCCCACCCCCTAGAAAACACACCAGAAAATTCTGCACAGATGTAAATAACAAACAGAACAGTTGTTGCTCCATTTGGATGCTTCACATTTAAGTCCCTGTGTTTTTTTTTTGGTTTTGGTTTTGTTATTCACAGTGTCACAGCTTAGTGGAACACCTGCATAGGACAGAGCCATCTTTAATGGTATTAGTAACACCTGTGCTTTTCCTATTCTGACATGTCAAGATGTCTGCTGTGAAGAAAGGGGCCTGCATGCATCCACTGAGGCATCAGGGTGGGCTAATCACACCTGCGATAAAAACAGGAAGATTCAGGAGGTAAGAAGTGAACAGAGCTCCCTGCTGGCTTCCTCTCCTGCTGATAAACTTCCCGGATTAGACTGAAACAAATGACACCTGAGTCCTTCTGGGCTTAATGCACACACACACACACACTTCCATCTTTTCAGAGGACATTATTTGACTTGTATTCGCTTTCTAAACGCTTACCACAACTGAAACACAAATTGGTAAATCTTAGAGCAACTTTTAAAAGTTGGGTTCCATGAAAAGGTTATAAACATATAATATCTTACCTGTCTTCAAAGAACCTTTGCAGAAACTAATTCTGACTGGATTGACATTTACAATAACATTGGTGTCGATCTGCAGCAGGTGTTGTGTTTAGTTGTGTTTTCAGTGTGGAAACAGAGCTGTACACTGGAAGGGACCACCTATAAATTAAAAAATCAGGCGGAAATATTCATATGTGTTTTCACTTATATGACATCAGACATTTCTGAATCAGACGTTTATATCCCCTTTAAATGTCACTCCAACAGTTTCATTTAGAAACATGAAAGTTTGTATAATTTTGGAAAGATCTGCTCCTCATGTTATTTTTATTTAAGAACATTTGTACGGCTCCGAGTAAGAGATGTTTTGAATGAAATTAAGCTTTAGATGCTTGTGTTTCTGCAGCTGACAGGAGGTGATGTTTGTCGTTTTACAGCGTTTTGATGGCTCGTTTAGAAGTTAGTGCTCCTGGAAAGGATTTGTCCTGAAGCACGGTTTAATAAACAGAGGGAACAAATTCTTACAACCTCAAGTTTTAGTTTTCCCCTGAACTCTGCAGTCAATACTGCATGATAGTTATTCTGGCAGAAATATGCTGATATTCCTCCTGGAAGTGCCCCAGGCACAACAGAAACAGGAGGTTAAACAGTTTTTGATGATTTGCTATTTAAACTTTCACTGTCAGTTTTTGTTCCTCCCCCTCAGTCTGCAAGTCTGGGAGTCCCCTGAAGGTGGACAGAACACACACACACACACACACACACACACCACAAACAGAGACACACACAAACATCCATTCACTGCATGACAGCATGCAACACCAGGGAAACTCCCCTGTAGCTGGGGACTGTGTGTTTTACTGTGGCCCCTCGCGTGGAACATCCGCTGAGTGCGTGTGGGGGTTGGCCTAAATGCCAAAGGTAAAAGGTGCTGAAGAAGAGAAGTGGAAACATGCGATAGACCCACTCACACAGACTGATCTCGGAGGAGAGGAGGGGGAACCCCGTGTTCTCTTTCTCTCTGTTTTCCAAACACAACACAGACAAAAATATCACACCTAATGTAACTTTCCACAGGATTGTTCTTGTTCATTCGCACAGTCAACTACAAAAAACCTGCGCGGAGACGCAGAAAAAGACAAATCTAGTTAGTCTAGTTAAAGTCTCAGTTGTGTTTGACCTGATGCTGTGACCTGATTAGCAATGTGTCGTGTGTTGACCCCTCTCAGTGAAAGGAAGAAATAAATATCATGTGTTTTAATCTCTTTTAAAGTGTGTGACCTCACAGATCGGGAGTTTGGAAATTGGGAGGTTTCAGATTGTAAAGATGCCGCCCCTAAATCTATCTATCTGATGGACTTTTTCCACCCACACTTTCTGTTTCTGGTCAGTTTTAACACTTCATTCTCATCTATATGGTGATTGTAAACTTATCATCAAAGAATACAGATAAATTAGTTCAAACAATTAGTTTGACTTAGTTCAAAGATACACATGATTTGTAATATGAATAATATGACTTGATCAGGTAATAGAATCCTATTAAAAAATATAGGATTTTGCATATAAAGCTGGAATGGGATACACTTGTTTTTATCGATTGTCTTCATTGATCAACACCTCAGGAAAGTCCTCAGTGAGATATACTTTTTTCTTTACAAAAATCCAAAAACAATATGTTAATATGTCATAAAACTGAATAACGTATGTAATCATTTTCATAAGTTGTGGTAGAAGAGGATCAAAACGCAGAAGAAAGCTTTGATCATTTTCAAACAGAAACAAAAAAAAAGTACTGCAGAAACAGAAAAAACAGTAAACTTCATGGAAATACAAACAAAAAAGCTTGTAAAAGATACAAAAATGGTACTTAAAAAAAGAAAAAACCCCAAGAATGATACATGGGGAAAAGAAATTGACCAAAATTAGACGGAGAGAACAATAAATGAATAAATGACAAACGTTGAACTGGGGGCTGGTGTCTCACGACAAGGGCTGAAGAACACAGCAAGAAAACAAAAACAGGAAGGAAAACTAGAACGAGGCACTGAAAAAAAACAAAAACAAAAATATTTTGAAACAAACAGAAAAGGATGTAAAAACGACAAGATTAACTCAAACACATAACAACAAAGAACATGAGAAAAACACAATCACTGAACATAAAAAAAAACTTTAACGCCACCAGGAGTTACGAACAAACTTCAAACAAAACTTCAGACTGAAACCCACTGACACTGACGGGCAATTTGATCCTAACAATAAAAAGCAGAATAAAATATGTTTTTAAAAAAGGGAATTTAAAGTTAATCAATCTAACAAATAAATATAATTTCTATAGCTGCTTACTTTTGTGAAATAACACAGAAAGTTGTTTCATTGATAGTGATAACATCAATTTGGGTCTACAAAGTAAAGCTTTGTCACTTCCACATTTTTGAGAAATTCGAGCTGTTTTCTTGGTGTTTATCTTTTTTTTTATATAGTAATTTAATATTTTCAGGAAAGTCTGCCTTTATTTGGGAATATTATGTTGATAGCATTTGGCATTCTCAATATTTTATGATAAGTTCTCAAAATTAAATTCTAAGCTATTATTATCATTATTATTATTATTATTATTATTATTATTATTACATTTTTGTGCTTCTGTTAGAGGCTAAGTTTGTGATTTTGTTTGAATGTCTTGCATAGATCTTCAGCACAAATGATTTATTTGAGTAAAGTAATATTTCCTAATCATGAAAGAAGGATTTCAGCTTGAATAAAGTAATAAACATACATTTTCAACATTTTCAAATATATGAACAATCTACAATAATAAACAACAGTTGCATGAATAATAATAATAATAATAATAATAATAATAATAATAATAATAATAATAATAATAATAATAATAATAATAATAATATTTTCTTTCTTTTTTTTAAAGAAGACTTTTTAAAGGAGAAGAATGGTGAGGAACAATAATTGCGGTCGTTGTTTGAAGTCGGAGCATATTCGCGGACGCACCAGGCAGAGAGTTGTTTACAAACAACTTTTTGTTAGGAATAAAATAGGGAAACAGTTTTAAAACCAGCTAAATGTAGCTGAAAATGATTTTCACCGCCAGTATGGAGGCCTACATCGGACTTTAGCAGATGTAAATCCTATTTACGAGCGATAACATCGCTGGTAAGTGTCGTGTTCAAACAGCACTGGTGCTTTAGTAACATTTGGTAAAATCTCTCTGTTTTAAAAAGTTTAGCGGACACGGAGCTGTCCTGCTAAAGCAGCGATGCTAGTCTCTTAATTTCAGGCCGCTGGCTGAGCTGAACGTGTTTCAGTGATTTCACTTTCTGTTCCGCCGACACTTAATGAGATGTGACCTGACTTACTTCGCCTCCAAAACCAAACTGAAACCTAAAACAAAAGGTAAAATAAATGTCGAGTTCTTTAAATGTTTCGCGTCTAGTTACATGTTATCTGTCTCGTTTGAAAAACGAGACCATATTTAGCATTTTAAAGTTGTGAAAACTAACACGAACACAGTGGTATCAGTTTCTGTTCATCTCAGCCCTTTGTTACATTATGTGAATCAGGAGACAATACTTTGATTTCTCAGGCAGGTTTCTAATGCAGATTTACCAGCTCTAGATTTAATAAACTGGGACGCTTGGCAGATTTAATTACTGAAGGCTGAGAAGGAGGATATTGCTTAAAAGAAATTCTAACTTCTTCATAATATGTGCCCAATCTTTAGGCACTAGAGGTCAACAGATTGGTGTTTTTTTATGGCTGATGCAGATCTATGAAGCAGATCTGCTTGTTTGTTTTGGCCCCACGAATATATCAGTTTATAATGGATTTGGTTTTAAAAGATAAAAAGAAAACACCTTTCCAAATGTGTTTGAAGGTTGCTGGTTAAGCTGTGCTTTGGACTCCACTTTGGACTCAACGGGGGGCATTTCGTACCCACTGTTCACCATATAACCCCCTGTTGTTACGTAGTTTATACTGGAGTCACATACAACACAAAAACCGTACTCATATTTAAAAAAAAATAGTTACAATATGTATAAATATGGCCATGAGTATGCTTCTTATTGATCAATGACACAAATATGCTGTTTTTAGATTCCACTACATTTAAAAAATATATATATTTTAATAAACTTTTGTAAAAATGAACAAAAAAAGCTGTTTTAAGTGTATTTCAGTATAATATATCATCACCCTTGTTGACAAGATGGAAACAAAGAGGCTTCTTTTTGTTCCCACGAAAGTATGGGTGCAGAATTACCAAACTGCAAAAATAGAAAAAGTATGAATTGACCTGCAGTTGTTCCAAAGCTTGTTTTTTTATTTATTGTCAAGTTTGTTACTAGATTGAAGTCGTAAATTATTTGATTACTTAGAAACATTTAGATTCTGAGTGAATTAAAAAAACAAACAGTTGGAGTTGGTGCAGCATGTGTTCGAGTGTCTGCTCTGCGCCTCACGGGTTAAAAAAACTGAAGTTTATGGCCTTTGATCATTTTGACCTGGGACTTGATGTGGATTGTTACACAATCCTATCTGTGCTACAGTTCATTAAAGGGCTGTTATGTGTGCAGCTACAAGTGTGAAGTTGTTTATTTTTCCTCTCTAAATGTCAGAAGACTCTTTTCTATGTTAGAGAAGACATTATTCTTTTTTAAAAAAAAGTATAGTTTATGTTCAACTTCCACTGGGGTCTGCTGGTGTTGTGTCAAAATAAACCAACCCTGTAGTTAATGGTACCCCTGTCAAGCGTAACAACGTTGTGCTGCCCACAAATGTGCCTGCTTTTTAATTAGCTTGGTGTGCTCAGGCTCAGGCAATGCAAGAATTTTTGCCTGACAGTGAGTGACAAAATGTTTGAGGGAACTGCTTCCTTCATGTAGTCTGGTAGTACAGAGTTGTTGGTTATTTCATCAAATAATCTGTAATTGAATGACAATAGTTTTGTCTGGAAATCTCCAGAAAATAGAGAAATGTGAGTAACGGTTCTTAGTCGTAGTTCAGTAAAGATGTTTTCCCATCAGTTAGGCTGTTTTTATATCTCCTAACTTCTACTTAAGTTAGTCTTTTCACTGAGGGATGTTAGCAAAAACATAAATATATTACTTAATCTCTTCAAGGATCCAGTTTTAGATGTGTGGGCAGTACCGCGTGTGTCACAGGCTTTAATAAGTCTTATTTGCGTATTTAATTAAAAAGCAAAGCTCTGCTGGTATTTACAGTGTGTGGGCACGGTGAGATAAAGCCGACCAGGTGCAGCGTCAAAGTTACACAGAGGTGTTGGCTGTGGCCGCTCAGCAGGACACATGGCAGAGGAAGGCAACAAGCTGACACTGAGGCGCCTGGAGGCACCGATCCACAAGTTCATTAAAGTGGCTCTACCCACGGACCTGGAGAGGCTGCAGAAACACCACAACAACATACTGAAGGTGACGGCTGAAATCTGGCCCGGCGCAACCATCACTTCCAAACTGTTACTTTCAGAGCTCCGATGAATAAGTAATACTTGTTCTTTCGTGTTCACAGTTTCAGCAGAGCCAACAGTGGGACCGCCTCCATCAGGAGCACATTAATGCCAGCAGAACTGTTCAGGTATTTCCCAGCGCTCTGTGAAACAAAACAAAAACATCTGAAGATTGATGTGACTTAGCGCCTGAACGTAAAAGCAATAATGTTTTTCCCTGTGTCTGTGTTTGTTGTGTTAGCAAAATATCTTTAGAACCACTGTGGATTTTAATGAATCTCCCAGGAAGCAATCGCTGAATGGACATCTACACCTGATTAATTTGTGAAGTTGCCCCAATTCAAGATGGTTGCCACAGCCAGCTGACATAACCAAACACAAAAATGGCTGCAACTCAGTTAATTTGACTGATATTGAGCTAAAGTTTGATGTGGTGGGAGCTGAGAGTCATTCACAAAACATACTCTGAGGGCTACTTATTGCTCAAGATGTTTGCTTAAAACTTTTGCAGTAACTATTGGAGTCTATCCAGCAAGGGCGTTGAATGCATGCCCCACTTTTCAAAGGATTTTGTGTAAAACATGCTGATTCTTCCGTTATACTCTACATCGTATTGGTCTATCACATAAAATCCATGCAAAACACTCTGAAGTTTGTTGTTGTAACGTGACAAAATGTGGAAGTATTCAGGGGGGTGCGATGCTTTTTCCCAGGCACTGAAGATGCAGTTGCCGTTTTACGATCCAAGCTTGTTTAAGATAAATTGAGCAGAGTTGAAAACTGTCTCGTGGTCTGACGAATCAAAACTGTTTAAACTGTTAACAGAAATTGGGGATACTTTGCTCCTCTGGTTAAAGAGCAGAGGGGTCCATCCAGCGTCTAAGTAAGCAGAATCTTTTTATTTCAAAGAGGCATCAGTGCACAATGCATGAGTGAACTGCACATATAAGAAGTTGCCATTTCTTAGAAAAAAAAATCATGCCATGGAAGGAGCTTCTACTGAACCTCAAATAGACAATCTCCTGTGTGTGTTGAGCACTTGCCTCCTTGTTCACATGGTCGGTGTGAAATGCCTCGAGGGACATTGTTGCCTGGAAGCCACAGTGTCTCTGAAGGTGAAATAACTCTAAACAGGCACACACCTATCCTCTCACCATTACCCCACGATCCCCGGGGGCGCACACAGAGTGCTTTCCCGTGTCTTCGTGGCGTTAATTCAAAGTTGGGGTTTGTCGCTCCCGCTTTCGATGTTCGAGTGTGTGTGTGTCTTTATGTTGCATAGATAAACCAATACGACGATTGGTGGACAGATTGCAGGTGTTTGTTTGTTTTTTCGGGCCATACTCTGGCAATTATTAAAATACACATCTGCCTCTTTTTATTTTGTTTTTGTTTGTCCATCTTTCCTGGAAGAGCAGGCTGCGGGCTCTCACCCTGCTGAATGACTGACATGTTCTGCCACTTCCTCAGCACCAAAGAAGCACCCAGGAGAAAGAAGCATGAAGTTGCCACACCTTAGCCACATAAGCAAACACTACGAGACGCACCGAGGCACAGGAGGGGTGTCTTTTTTTAGGGTTTCTACTAAAACATCAAGCATTTCATTGAGTGTAGATGGTCTGCGTGTGTTCAAATTACAGTCGGGGCTCATTCCCAGGCTGACAGGTGCCTGACATGTCCGTCTTAGTGTTGATCGGTGTGTTTTTCAGTTTTTCTTCATGTGAGGACATGAGTGTTGACGTATGTTTATTCATGTCCTGTAATTAAAGGAACGCGTTATCGGCAGCACATTGACCCTCTGAGCCCGGGTCACGCCACGGCCTGGAGGCCTGATGGCTGCGGTGTAATCCTCCTGTCACCCTCAGGGCATTTCTCGGGTTCCCCCGCCTCATATCTAAACCTTATTAAGCTCCCATCAACTCTCACACGCACACACACACAACCTCCACACAGAATATGTTACCATGAACAATTACTTTCAGCTAGGCATTGAATTATTTAATTCCTTGTTCATTTTGGATTGAAATCTTGATAAGAGATCAGTTTACACAGACTTTCTTTTTTTTTTTTCCACCCTCTGCAGCAGCTGAGAGCTAACATCAGAGAGATGGAGAAGCTGTGCAGTCGAGTCCGTTCCGAAGACGCCGAGGATCTGGAAGCTCTCGTCGAGCCGGTCAGGAACCAAGCGTCAGCCGCTGCGCAGTACTTCCTGCTTCTGCACTCGAGCCCAGCGCCTCAAGCCGCCTGCGCGGCACCGCCCGCCGCTCCTCCGCCCAGCTGCCACACAGTCGAAGACGTCGGAGATGAGCTGCCGTCGGACCGGCAAATCCAGCTTCGGCTCCCTGAAATCCCTGCTGATCAGAATGCAGCTGAGTCCTGGGACAACCTGGAAGAGGTACGCATCCTACAGCAGCTTTATCATTATCCCAACATGTGGCCTTGAAATTACATGCTAGTTTGTGTTATTGAAATCAACTGTTTTATTTATTGTGCAGACTTTTTACATGTAAGAAATACACAGATTTTCCTTTTTTAAGTTTCTAATTTCAGCAAAAAACATATGATGAAACAAATAAATCTGGTGGCAAAAACAATCCCAACCCCCATCATCCCATTAAATAAATTTAAAGACACCGCTAATAAAAATAAATATGAAAGTACAATTAAAAACTTCTTCTTAGTTGTCTTTTATATCCAACCAACCATGAACTCCTAACCTGACACGGAATCTTAAAGCACAGGGGCTTTTTTATAAGTTTAAAGAGGGTGCACTGTAAACTGTGACAGCTTTTTAAGCCTGCTCTTTTAGGTCTGGAGATTTAGCAGCTTTCTAGTACTTTCTAAGAATTTTGGCAAGTGTGCAAATTAGTTACTTGGACTTTGTCCCTTCACCAACACAGAGCAGGAGAATCAGACCCTCCAAAACTTTACCCCGGAAGAGTTTAACTGATATAAATGTTCACAAACAGGCAAGAATGTTCCTGTACTTTTTTCACCTCTACGTTCCGTCACTATGTATCCCAGCTGGCGTTGCAGTGACACGCAGAAATGTTCGGATGGTGCTTTGACTCGGTCCTCATTAACCTGGCTGTCCAAACACCAGAGGAAAAAAGTCCTTCCTTGTGACTCTTGCAGAGGTTCTTAACCCTCACAGAACCACCTTTTCCCTTAATTTAAACGTTTAATTTTTGTATTTTTGCATAAAAACCCTAGACCTGTTTACGTAAAGGGGGGGGTCCAGTTATGACACAAAGCAGAGACAAGATTTTAACCTGAATTTCAGTTTCCCTTTAAAAGTTACGAGCTGCCACTCAGGCCAGTGCAGAAGATCTTAACATCACAGTTACTCCTATGAGCTCAAACTGTATTTTTACTTCTGTGTAAATGAGAGTGGACAAAAAACATCTTCACATAGTAGGAAATGTAAAAGCAATAAAATAAAATGAAGGTAAAGTAAAAAAAAAACATTTTAAAGAAAAGACGAGACAAAAAGGACAGCAGGTGATCTGTGTGACTAACACTCTTAAAACAATGTTTTAATCTCACACTAAAATATTGTTTTCATGATTTCCACATGATTTTCATAGTTTCTTTTATTTATTTTTACACTTTTACTTTCCTAATTGGGGCATATGTGATGAGTTAAAAAGATCAGCGTTGACATATAATAAAAGAAACAAGATATATACTCTCCAAAGAGATTACATCTCGACTGGCCTCAGGATGCCTCGGTGTCTCCCTGGAAGAACTGGGGGAGGTGGAAGACAGAGGGAGGTCTGGGGATCTTTGTATAGAGTCCATTCCTACTCTGTACCAACAGAAGTACTTGAGCTGCATGCTTTCCCTCTCATTAGATAAAGCCCGTTCTATGTTTGGTCGGTTATAACTGTCGTTTTGTGTGTTTATGGTAACTCAATAAAATACATCAAGCCTTTTTTTTCCCCTCAGGACCTGAAGGAGCTGAGTGGTTTAGTCACAGAGTTCTCCCTGCTCGTCCATGTGAGTACGAACGCCGCACTCCGCAGACTCCTACGTTCATATTTCTCCATCTACGTGTGTGCACAGTTAGCGACGGAGGCCGCTCACCTGTAGCGTTTCCAGGAGGGTGTGTGTGTGTGTGTGTAGTCCTGGGCTGCTTGGAAAGGCTCCTCTGAGGCGAGGTTTACACAGATCAGCTCGGGACTGCTGCTGGGGCC
Organism: Kryptolebias marmoratus; assembly: GCF_001649575.2. Lineage (NCBI taxonomy): Eukaryota > Metazoa > Chordata > Actinopteri > Cyprinodontiformes > Rivulidae > Kryptolebias > Kryptolebias marmoratus. Next base: position 12,705,022 of record NC_051445.1, on the reverse strand, counting down.
CCAGAGGCCCTCCGCCGAGGCGAGGACTGAAGGAGCAGATGAGAGGG
>NC_051445.1:12682632-12704884 GCF_001649575.2 Kryptolebias marmoratus | reverse complement strand
GGGGGGGGGGGGGCAGCAGGTCGTCACGGGGGAGAGGAGGGAAACGAGGGATGCAACAGAGCAGGTGGAGAACAGACGGTTCAGATTATCGCCATCCTCAGGGATGGAGGGAGAGGCTGAGCGAAGGAGAGATTAACAGCGAAGGAGAGAGCGAAGATGCAGTTAGTGTGGAAAAAAAACAAAAAAAAACACAAAACAGGCAGATATATGGAGGAGGGGTGGGGAGAGAAAGAGCATAGACATGTTGCGGTGCCTCATGGGTGAAAGACGCCGTTAGGGGAGAAATATTCCAGCGCTCAGCCACAGTGGAAACACTGAGTGAGTGTGTGGTTGTGTTTTTGTTTGTGTCTGCACATGCGTCATGTTAGAGACTGTTCCGATGTTTGCGAGCTTCTCTTCTTATCTCTCTGCTGTTTTTTTTTGTCTCTTTTAAGGTTTTCTACTAATGTTAAACCTGACACAGGCAATATTAAGTAATCTATTAAAAGTACCAGCTTGTTTCACACACCCGACATGTTTTCTAAAGTTCACGAATACAGCTCAGTAAGAATTTTTACTCCTGTGATAAGAACGAAAGGATGTAAAAGCGGCGGTGTGATTTGTGAGACGACTCGTAGCTCGGGGTGAGCAGGTGAAAGACAGACGAGGGGGAAGGAGGAAGGTGCTCTGCTTGTTGTTTGGCCACTGTCTCCGTCCAATCCTCACATGGAGAGAGACAGCTGCCACTCTGAATATTTCATGAGACCCACACAATGGCACACATTTCACACACAAACAAACACACACGGCATGACTAATTCCCAGCGAAGTCTTCCTTGAACGACACCCTCCACGCGTATCACTTGCGCTCGTGTTAAACTTGTGCCGGCGAGCGGATTTTGGACAGGTAAAAATAAATCTCCACGCACGACAGGTGGTGGCTCGCTCACACTTGCGTGCATATGTGTCAGTGCTTGGTTATGAGTGTGCGTTAATGTGTACTTGTGTTTGTCTGCGCCCCCCCCCTTTCTCTCTCTCTATGCTTCAGTCCCAGCAGGAGAAGATTGACAGCATAGAGGACAACGTCAACATGGCCGCGGCAAACGTGGAGGAGGGGACCAAGAGCCTGGGGAAGGTGTGTGTGTGTTTATATCTGTGTGTTTATGTCCTGATGATCCGATGTGTGTGTGTGTGTGTGTGTGTGTGTGGCGTTTTGGAGACTGGCAGATCGATGGCACTTTGCCTCCTAGCCATTCCACAGCGTTTGGCCCTATTGATCCGTTCGAATCAGGGGAAAGCTGCAATTAAGGAAATAGAGAGAGGAGAGGGAAAGATGGGAAGTGGAGAGGAGGAAGAGCGATAAAGACGTGGGATAAGAGGGCTAACAAAAGAGGGTCTGCATGTGTGTGTGTGTGTGTGGTTTAAACAAGTGTGTGAGAGTTTTTCAGAAGCTGCGTTGTCAGTTACACTGTTCTGCTCTGAGTGTAAGTCAGTCGAGTCACTGCCCTTCACACGTATTACACACTTGAAATGCTGAACTTTTTCTCTGTGATACGCAGAATGAATCACTTGTTTTCTTTTTTTTTGTTGTTTTGGAAACTTGAATGCGCATCAGTTGAAGGATTTTATAATAACGTGGGGTTCTGTGGAAACCTTATGAACAGTTAATATCGTACCTGTTCTGGACAGATCTTCAAACAACCTCGGTTGGGAAAAATAAAGTTGAACTCTGATCTGATTGAGGAGTTAAAGGCTGGTTTGAGCAGGACCAAGATTAAAGTGGACCTCTGCTGTCTTAAAACAACTCCAGTCTTAAAGATTTGATCCTGGTTTATGTGAGCACTATTTATAAACCGTTGAATTTAGCCTTAAAGCTACTCCAGCAGAAATATTCTGATATTCTTGCCAGAAGTGGGCTCTTGTGTTTGTATCCCGATGTGGGAATGAAGTCACAGCCGACTTAATCAACGCCAGTTAAAAATCTGAAAACTAGTAGGATTTGCTGATTAATGTGATGAGCGACCAGGATACGTATTATTAGCAAAACAAGCTAATAACAATGTGTTTTCTGTATTTAAACACTGTAGCAACATGTTTCCTACAGACGTAGCACAGTACTATGTGTGTGGCTGATTTAATGAAATACAAACTGATAGATGGGAAAAGAAAGTTAATTTCTGCAGCTATCAACACTTTTTTATGTGCGAGGCAGCCATATTGAATTTTGAAGACGGGGTTGGTCAGGGACCTCGGAAATTCGGCGTCTGACTTCCAACTTCGGGGACATTCCAAATGATTTTCCCAATCTGGAATTCCACCTTCTGGTTACAAACAGATCTCGCTGTGTGTTTCTGCTTACTGAGATTTTTTGCCACCGTTTTTGTTGACAAAAGTCATTAATTTGTGGACAACACAATCTTGAGGGAAAGACCAGGAGTGTTGTGGATAATCAAAGAAATTACCTCTCGTGTCTTTCTATTGCCTTGTTGGAAAGTGAGAAACAATATTTCTGACTTTACTCGTTAATCTTTATAGAGGTGCTGTTTCCCTCTATCATCTGCTTTAAAGCCCAGAACAACCGAATATTGTTGTACAGCCAACTAAAAACAGTTCAAACGTTCATGGATACCAATTACAAGTTGGGATATCTGCCTAACAAGTTCCTATAAAACTCTTCCAAGCCAAGATGAAGTCTTCATGTTGAGAAAATGTTTTCTTTTTGAACCAATGTCCCATATTTGATGCAAAATGCCCAAATTACAAATTTTTATTTCATCACAGACGGAAAAAAAAACCCCTCTTCTTGTCTAAACCATCTGCCAGCATAAATAAATAGTTATTTTTGTCATGATTTGATTCTGCTTAAACTTGCTTCTGTCACCACTGTGTCCAGATGATGGCATAAATGGCGACAAATAAAAAAAAACTCTTACTTTCTTTTTTTAAAATGCAGTAATAAAGGAATGGAATGCAGGCACACGGTTCTGTTAACCTAGAACTTAGTGTTTTTAATAATACGTTACTTTTGAATGTTTTTTTTAAATCTGCCCACATGGAAAGGCGAACAAAGCTTGCCCTCTGTGTAAGGTCGCTGGCAGACGGAGTGAGGCTGCACATTAGGTGACGGCTGAGAAGAGATGAAGCAGATGAGAAGGGTTTCAGATGTTTTAACGTGTTTGAAAGCTCGTAATCTGTAATCAGGTCAAATAGTATTACACACACGCGCGGGCGCAAGCAAGCCCCTTCATTTCCTCCATCCTCCACAACCTCTATAGCCAGAGTCCTTTTAACTCGGCTCAGATGAAATTAAAATTCCCTCAACTGCCACAGGGGTGTGGACAAGCAATGCTAGCTTTTGAACTAGATTAATTTAATGGTGAAGTGTTAATCAAGTGAGTGTCCGCATGTGTGTGTGTGTGAGGATGGTCAGAGAATCAATCATTAATTGCCATCAGCAAAGAGCACCTTCCACTCTGATGATAACAGCTGTAATAACACACAGTCCACATCTCTCTGATTTCTCCTAAATGAAGATAATGAAAATGCTTTGATGCAGCTGCAGCATCCGTTTACATTTACACACGCGGGCTTATTTGTGTCACTTCCACCTTCAGTGGGTCGGTGCGCGATCATGAAAGGCTTCTGTTCGCAGGCTATCTTTTAGTCCTAAAGCCGTCTCCCGAGGTGCGGGTTAAATTAAACTGCGGCGTATCTCTTCTTCCTGTCTCTTGAGGCGGCGGGCTACAAGTTGGCGGTGCTGCCGGTCGCCGGGGCGCTGCTGGGCGGCGTGTTAGGGGGACCGCTCGGGCTGCTGGCCGGGTTCAAAGCCGCGGGCGTGGCTGCCGCCCTGGGCGGGGGCGCCCTGGGCTTCGCGGGCGGGAACCTGGTCAAGAAACGCCGCCAAGCTCGAGTGGACCAACAGATGAACCGGGTGACAGCCTCACTGGAGGACGAACCAGAACGGAGCAAGGACAAATGATCACCGAGGCCTCGGTGCGGACTGACCACTACACCTCTGAGCATCACTGTTACCAAGCACTTTGTAAAACAGTTATGTAATAACAGCCTTAATGAGGAGCTAAAGATGAATGACGTGTCTGTGGAGACAATTAAAATGGTTTTATACACAGCGGATTTGTACACGGGCAGCAGAGCGGTTTACACTACAGCCTGTGATGATAATGCACACATTTGTCTTAAAATCAGCCCCAAAATACTTTGTCAAATTATATAAAAGCACATTATCTGCCTTACTGTTTCTCAAATGATTAATTTATAGTTTTTTTTTGTTGTTCTCAAGAGATTTTATGTCTGTATTTCTGTATGAGGAGAAGAATGTGAACGGCTTATTGCAAATGAAGGCGACACCGATTTGATCCATTTTAAAGAAACTGTTATATTTATGAAATTATTCTTAACCGATTTGATCCATTTTAAAGAAACTGTTATATTTATGAAATTATTCTTATATTTATGCAACATAACTGCACTTCCAAGTGCCAAAGTCCAGCCCAACTCAGACTGGAGTGTGTACAGCTAGTTGCTTTGTACTCAGTGTACTACTGCTGCCAAATAAAAGTTGTTCGTTCACATGACAGGAATAATGACTTGCACACAGACAACATCTGTAAAATGTTTGTTTTTTTTAATTGTCTTTTTCTTTTTTTTTTTTGCTCTTCTTTACCTCTGAGATGACTGATTTAGAAATGACATCACCCTCTCCCCTCCCCCCCTGCTGTTGTTCTGTATATGGGCTGATATGTCACTATGCAGGTATTTGTTAGCCTCTACAGAAGGACAGGACACACAACACAAAGAGTACCCATACCCAGTGTCTAAAACTCCACTCCCAGGGTTCTCAGAAATCAAGACTTGTACCAAAACCTCAGACATATAAAGAGACAAAACCATTTTTTTTTTTCTCTTTTCTTTTAAAAGAACTCGTATAAAGTGGCAGACTTAATTTCCACCGTTCCCCGCATGGGTTTTCCCCCCCATGTTGTCTTTTAAACACTTGGAAAGCTGAGTTTTTCTCCCCCCAGCAGGATGACGCACAGACAACAAAAACAACGGTTACAAAAATTCAAGATAAATGATCGAGAACATCGTGTAGAAACTTCTTTTTTTGATTCTTAGTAACATAACTTAGAGGGGTTTTTTGGCGATTCAGTGCCCGGCGACTAACTGGGGGGTCTTTCAGACACTGATTGAGAGCTTAAGGTTTTTTTTTTTTTCTCAGGTTTAAATAAATCGGGTCAAAATAAAGAATGCAAATTATCATTCTGACCTTATATAAGATCAGGTGGGGGGCCTTATCCCAGATGACATTTAACAAGAGACCTCCGGGATAAGCCAGCAGTCAGTCGCAGTATTCAGTCTGTGTGTGTTTGACCCGCTCTACAGAATTTAGAACAAAACGGTACAAACCTTTCCAACATGCATCTTTACATACTTCTTGTTAATTGGTGACAATCACACCCATATGTTTTACAGTATTGTAAAAAAAAAGGAAAATATAAAAGATCCTAGAGTTATTTCTATAAGCACTAAGGGGCATCGTAATCCAAAGCCATGAATGGGATTGTACCAGGGAGAGAAGGGTTGCATCTCAAAAAGGCTGGAGCAGCTCAGTCTCTTTATCTTGTTCTCAGCGTTTTGTTTTTTTTCTATTACTTCGGTGTAATGAGAAGATGTGAAGATGGAGCTACTCGAAGCAGGCGTGTTATAGCTATAAAAATGAATTAAACTAGAGTTAAAATGCAGCGGTGAGGTTGCTGGGACGAAACAAGCGTCAGATGGGTTGAACGGGACTACCAACGGACAACTGGAGTGAGGACACGGTTCTGCTTTGTTGTTTGGACCAATAAAAAAAAATAAAATAAAATGAAGGGTGACGGAGGAAAAAAAAAAAAAAAAGAAAAGAAAGAAAACTCTGCATTTAATTTAGACCAACATTGTGATTCCAACGTAGCACAAACATATTTACAACTTCCACGAAAATAAAAGTAAACTTTTGATGTCCTAATGCCCACAACCCCTCCCCCCACACACACATCGTCTTCTTTATCCCCCTTTTAATTCAAAATAAAAATTGTATGTGAAAGACTTATGAAAATATAGGTTATTCCGACGTGGACTGCACTCTCCTTCTCTGCTTCGGGTTCTCTACGTTTGTTTTAATCCTCTTCATTCACTTTCTTGTGTCTATCTTGATTTCTCCAGTAAGGGTGTTGGGTATTAACTGTTCTGTCCCGCTGGCCTGTCCCAACCCTAACCCCCTCCCTGACCCCGGGGCGTGGCATTGAGTCGCAGGATCGCTGCAAGGCCTTTTTTGGGGTCACAGCTCGTCGCGGTCCCTTGTGAGGATGGTGTAACGGGTCTCGCTCGGCGCCAGCTTCTGGAATGAGCTCTCTGGAGGACTGCTCGCCACTTCTCCGTCCACCGCCTCCTGAGGAGAAAGTTCAATTCAACGCCAACTGTAAAATCGTACGTTAAAGATAATAAAAAAAAAAAGCTTCCCATGCGTCCGCAGAGCCAGCTGAAGCTGCTGACTGACCTGTCCGGGCGTGCTGTCTGTGGGGTCCGGGCCGTGGTGGAACTCTCTGTGAAGCTTACCGGAGTGAAGATCCAAAACAAACTGTCTTAGCTTACCAGGAATGCTGGGAACAACAACAACAACAACAAAAAGATTAAATAACTACATGTATACGTGCACCGGCTTGGACAAACAAGCTGGATTTAACAAGCTCTTAAATTGGCAGAAACCAAATGGTGGTAAAAGCTGAAGCGGCTTAACTTCAGATGCTACATGTTTAACCTCCTGACAGGACAAGTCACAGAAAGTGTTACTAAAGAGCAGCGGCTAACAGCCGATGCTTTCACAGTATTCAGAGAAGCCTGAGTGGAAGGAAGAATGTCTTGCATCTGCAGTGTCTGTACCCTTGTCAAAGAGTCGCAAGACAATTAAAATTAAAACAAACGAGGCACGTCTGGATCAGATTTAAAGTTGTAGCCTGTGGTGTTTTCTTTGGACCTTTCAGGGTATTCTAGCAGGTCTGGTGGCTAATTTACATAGAAGACAGCGCTGAAGTGCTTATCAGCACCTTTAGAGACACAGATATGGGGATTTTCCACTAAAGAGGCTCCAGTGCTAAACCTGGACTGGTACTAGAGCTGGGTTTCAACTGGTTCTTTAAAAATAAAGTTTGGTTTTCCACAGCTAGAGAGCCAGAGCTTATGGCAGTGGAAACAGACAGAGCTGGTGCTGGTTGAGCTCTGGTACCTGGTTAGAACCGGAACCCGTTCGGTGGGAAAAAAGCCCCAAAATGTTACAACTGATGGATATGATATCACCACAGAGTTACTATCAGTGTAATGAAAAACCCCCTCTGATCAACGGATTCTTACTTTAGTTGTGCTGAAATAAGTCTAAATCTTACCTATTATCCTATAAGATAGAGTTCAGTCTGTTGTGGTGGTTTTTGCCAACCACCCTGATAAATGGCTGCTTCACTAAACGTGGGCCTTCTCACGTCTGCTACACAAGCGTTCGGTGAAAAAGGGGACCACCCAACACCTCGGAGCTCTCAACCCTCAGTTTGTGGGCCGTTTTCAAGTTAGCAAATGGAAATGATACTCTGAGCTCAGTTTCTTTCAGGAGGGTCTACTCCTGGGAGCGTTTGGATGTTTAACTAAAGCTGCAGAAAAACGCTAAGCACAGCAACTGCCTTTTGGATAAATTGTAAAAAATAAAAATGATCACGAAATGACAGATGGATGAATTTTGTTTTCAGAGCAATCACATTGGTGAGTAAAACAGCTTACTTCCCAGTTTTACAAGTGTCTTAGAACCTGATGCTTCATGCTTACTACATGTTTAACATGTAAAAAATGTTAAGTTGTCTGTTTGGGTGTGATTGTGTTTTGAGCTCTCTGTATGAAAGCATCAATTAGCTGTGTGATGGTCCTGTTAGTCTACTACACATCCACCGAAAAGTCCTGCCTCAGCTGTCAGAGCTTAAAAAGGCCTGTTTTGCGCGCGTGTGTGTGTCTGGGGCGTACAGAGGGCCCGGTTGTTATGTGCACGCGTGTACACAAATACCGCCGCCGTTTCACGCATTCCTGCACAGCCTGTCCAAGAGTGAGCTGCTCCAAATACGAAGCAGGTCAGAGTTAATCAACACCAGGAGACCAAACGACATGTGGCAGCAGAGGATATTATTTCCTTTATGAAGCATAAATCAAAATCAACACTGTCCTTATGAATTGTTCTTATTAATGACATCACATGTTGCAGCCGTGTCACATGGGCATGTGTCGAGGAGTGTGTCTGAGCAGAACACGCGCACAAACAAACATGTATATCTATGTATATTTATATGTAACATACTCTGTGCTAATGCAATTAGAAGCCATGTGCCACATGCAGTGGTGATGTGATATAATTAGGTTGTGGAGGGCTGGTCAGTCCTTCAGGGCTTCTGCGTATCTGATCAGACCCTGATTGTTGCGTGGGGGGGAAGGGGGTTAATGGTGGGGGGGCAGAATAAATAAGATTAAATTAGATTAGACTGGATTAGTTTAGCACTTATTGCACGTGCCAAATCATGTCACATTAGCTCCAGTGTCCTGGCTCATTCATAAAGGAGAGATTTTAGGAGGTGTGACATTTCTCTGGTGTTCAACACACAGTGGATTATGGTGTGTGTGTGTGTGGGTGTGTGCGTGTAAGAAAATTAACTTTATTTTATGAAGAGCAGATCTCATTAGGAACAATTACATGTACAGGTGAGTGATATATTATGTAGCTTATCATTATCAGGCAATGATTCCTCAAAAATACTTAAAAGAAACGGTGAAACAATAGAGATGGGTTCAAATACAGAAGTACAGTTTTAGCCACGTTTCACCTAAAGAAAAACACAAAAAAGACTAAATTTTTCATTTCAAAAAAAGCATCCTGCAGCTGTTCTCGGATTCTTTTGTTTTCAAGATGCATTTTTGGTGCAATCGTGTCGCGAATGACAAATCAGTATCAATGTTAATGGAAAAGAGAGGAGTGCTTACCTGATGTCGTTGAAATTCGGGTAAACATACATGTGTCTGAACGAGTCTATGGCAATGACAGGACAGTCAGCCGGGGTTTTCTGGATGTGGAGCAGGGGATGGCGGAACTTATCGCAGTCCGCATGAAGGAAGTTTATAGACCCTGAGGAGGAGGAGGACACTTTGATGTAACAAACGGCCCTTCTGACACACCGACGCCTAGAATTGACATCCCTGACATGCGCTCACCTTTCTCGCTGATGAGCTGGCGAGTAACTTCCTGCTGGAACTTTTCTAAGCTGCCCGTGTCTTCTTTAAGATGGAACAGGATGAGGAAAGGTAGTCCTTCTTCGGTCAGCTCCTGGAAATCGAACGGAAAACGTCAAAAAACAGAAAAAGTCGAGAAAGATAGAAAGAACAGACCACAAACTTCCATGAGCTGCATGAGTGTTAGTCCAAACATGCATCCACAGTTTGATCTTAACTTAAGTATTTATAGTAATGCACATACAGAATAATAAAAACAAGCAGCAAACCTCTCCATTTTCGAACGTGATCTCCCTGACGAGAGGCACACACTTGTCCTGAGCCCACGCGTACGTCAGGTCGAAGTTGGTGAGCGAGCCGAGGTAGACCATGTCGGAAACGCTCTCGCCCACAGGTTTGTAGATCACATTGTCTCCACTGAAGCGCTCAGACGCTGATACAGCGCTGCCAGAGTAAAAGGTCAAAAGCACAAACCGTAAGTAGAAGACTAGCGCTGAAGTGGGAGCTCTGCGAGCGTCTAAATAAAAGGTTGTGCCTCACCCAAACGCAGCAGAGAAGCTGCAGTCATCTCGGAGGATGTTAGCAACTTTTTCATATGTGTGATAGTTATCAGAGTCCTTTGTTTCAAAGTATCCGATGATGTTTCTCTTGCTCCTCTGTTAATGTAAAACAGGTGTTTTATTCTTTAAGGCACACATTTGTGCGTTCGTGGACAGAATGTGTGGATTTTACCACTTACATCCAAAGTGTTAACCTCCTCCATAGAGTGCAACTCTTTCACTGGGTCGACTTGCTGCTGGCGGATGAAGTCTGCGATGGCGGTCACCGACCTCTGACCCCTGTACTCCCTCTTCATCATCATCCCGTTGCGGAACAACTTCAGCGTCGGATACTTGGTGATTCGGTAGCGCTGAGCGATGTCGGCTGCGCACGCCGAGGCAGAGGAGGAGTTAAGCAAAGAAAGCTGAATCAATTGATGAAGAGCGAGAAGAAGGCGAGTAAAAACACATGGGGATGAGGAGCCGTTAAAACCTGAGTCTGAAAACACTCTGCCCTCAGTCGGCGCCAAGCTCTGATCTCCCACATGAAAGCAACCCCCCCACCAAGAGTAAATATTCTCACTGCACACAGTGGATCAGTGTGTGTGTGTGTGTGTGGCAGGTGTCAATCTCCCTGCGGGATGTCTCTAAGCCTCCAGCCTTCACAGGAAGCAGCAGTTTTGTCATTAGTCTTCAAACAGTTTGCAGGTCATCAATAATTCTCTTTAATTTGCTTTATCTCAAAAGGCTGTGGCTGACGGTTTGCGCGCGCACGCTTTGGTGTGTCGGGCATCTTTGTGCGCACACGTGCATCAAATACAGTAAGCGTGTATATGTGCACCTTTTTTTTTGGTAGTTTTCTGTACACAGAATAAAGCAACTTATAGCGTCAAAATAAACCGTAAGCGGATTTTTTCTTTTTGGAGGTGCATCTTCAGCTGAAGTCATATTACACCTTTACTGATACAACATGTCTGCTTGTTTTCCGGCTTAAAAACTCATCCTCTGAGCATGGCTGCATGGCTGGCGCCTTTGTTTTGACAGCTCCACTGTTAAACAATAGGGCTTCTTCCTCAAAGTACTCGAACATTAGTTTCTGTAGCCCTTCTCACTGAAAAACTGATGGGAACATCTCATGAGGTTGGGTTTTCCAGTCCCACTTATTGCCTTTCGCTGCAACAAAATAATAATAATAGTAATTTGGACAACAGATTTACCAGAGGTATAAACACAACTATGAGCTAAAAATAACTAATAATTGTTTCTCGGATCAAACAAGTAAACAGCTCTCTAACTTACACAATTTTAAAATGTGAAAGACTTAGCAACAGAGGGGGAAAATTGGATTATAAAATTTTTTGTTTTGCTTCTGTAAAGTTATTGCTGTGTTAAGCTTTTGAGCAATTCTTTAAATTGCTGTTTTTCCCGGTACAGAATGACACAGATCCACATGAGTAAGAGGTGCGTGAGGGAGAGCGGGCGACGCTGCTGTCACTCAGCAGATACTGCAATTCCTGCTTACCTGCCTATGTTCGGTCTGTTAGATTATCCGAAAGGTGAATGTCAACGGTTTACAAAGGACATCTGTTTTTTTTTTTAAGTCTGTTTGTTTTGGCGTGACTGTGCAAATAGGGGTCAAGAAAAGGAAGCTCCTGCTACAAAAGATTGTCAGCAGTTTTTACTTCACCTGCTTGGTGACTGTAACCCCAGCCACTTCCTTAATTCAGAATAAGAAAGAGTTGTTTCTACTCCAACACTAGTACATGTACTGATAAAAAAAAGAGAACAGTGAGAACACCTCAGCTGAAAGAGAAATATAATTATAAATAAAGAAGATGACCTCTGAACTATTACTAAGCTTAACCTATCAGGTACACGCCTGAAACTTAGATAAAAATTTGCTTATTCGACACAACTAAACGCACAAATAAACCCAACTGTGGAAGGGAGAAATGCAACTAAAACGAAAGGCCTTGCGTTGCTTAAAGGAATGGATATCGCCCACCGCCTTTCAGGGCAGACATGGTGTGGTCAAAATGAATTCTTCTTCTTTTTATTAAAAACTGCATGTTGTGCAATCACTGTGGCCCAGAAAAATAACATTTCAAAGCATTGCTACATTGCTGAAGGTTTTATGTTCACGATTCAAGATACGAACAGAAACTTTGTAGTAACTCGCTTATTAATGTTGGATAAAACAGCAAACACTGAGGAGAAAGTCCTACTCACCGTGTTGGTCACAGTCGACACGAGCAAACACCACCTGTTTGGTATCAGGGAACTGCTCTCTCACGATGTTTGATGCCTCCTCAAAAATCGGATGGAGCATTTGACTGAATCTACACCTGCAAAGGTTTAACGAAGTGGAATTACCCAGAGAGGTATACAGACTTAAAATAATGACAAAAAAACCCCACTAATTGTACAAATTAAACTTGGGTAAAATTCGTATTTTTAAATCAGGCAACAGAAGGTGTTTAGGTCAGTTTTATCTGTTTATTAAGAAGTACTTAGAAGTCAGTGGAACAATAAATGTACATGTTACATGAAAAAAATTAATAAATTCTGTGGCTGAGATGATCAAATTATATTTATGACACCGTTTGATGTGTAGGAAAAGATGAATCCTTAAGCAAAATTCAGTTCTAGGAAAAAACAAACTTACCAGTCAGCATAAAAATTCACTAATGCCACACCTGCATTATCTGGAAGGAAACAACCAGGAAATCATTATTTATTTTTAGAATATAACAAATTTATGATAATATAATACACAAGTACTTGTGAATATTTTGTGAGTAAAACATAATAGATAAATTAAATATAAACTATTCAGTTCAGTAGGAAACTACACAAGAAACAATATAGAAATATAGAAATTAAAACTAAATATATGCTAAATTGTTTATTTGTGATAGAGTTAATCAAACAGTTTATTGCGGTGGTTAAATATAAGATGTGGTTTGAAAACACCCAGGAAAAAAATATGGACTTTGTTCCTCCAAAGGTCAGGAGGTGTTTCCTTTTATATCAAATATTTACAGAAACATTTAAAGCAGACTGAAATCTGAATTAATAGGGTTTTTTTTTTACACCTTGTCTAAGATTAGATGACAGGAAATGTAATGTAGAAACAAGAGAACAGTGTTAATCTTCTTTGGTCACGACCAAAGAATAAACGTAAGATCTCTTACTTAGGACATCATCGATGTTGCCTGAGTCCAGACTGGTGATTTCTGCTTGTCCTGGAGTAGAGAGACCCATCACCTGCAGACACACATGGACAAAAGGATAAGCAGCTAAAACAAACATACAGATGTCAGCATCTGTGACTCAGCTGAACACCAGGTCTGGAAAGAATTTCACCCCCAAACGTCACACCATTACCGCCTTAGGAACCACCATACCGACCTAATCTTTTCGATCTAGAATATTCACGCAGTGGACACACAACGCTGAGGACACTGGTTGAGCTGAACAGGGCAGCATTTCCAGAATGACCAGTGGTTTTGCATTCACATGGAAAAAAAATGCAAAATCCAACTCATGACAACACCACGGAGCATTTTAAGTAACGTAAACGCTTCAGCAACGACCTCGCTATACACACACTTTAAATATTACACCAACAGACATGCTCGGCCCAGCGCCCAGTGAGAAAAAAACAGGAAGTGCATACTATGAACTTTCATTTATTTTGTCAATTACCCTTGATTAATTCATAAGCATGTCATGCTTACTTCACTTCTTTAACTCCTTGACTGGTTTTTATAGGTGTAACAAAACAAAGAATAACATAAATATCACATAACGCTAACGCTTGATGTCTCTAAACCAGAACTTCAGGTTTTAGGGCATGCAGGCTCTTTTAGAGACAATTCAACTCTTCAAACAATTCAGAGATGGAGGAATCCGAAGGCTTAACTCCTGTTTTCAAATGCAAAACTCTTTAGTCAAAGTGCGTAGTCAAGCAGATGTCACATGTCTTCTTGACCACGTACTTTGGTGATCCAAATGATGATACTTCTTGTTTTTGTCAAACATTTTCAGACAAAAAACGAGTTGGGACATACCAAGGATAGTGGGATTCCAATAAAAGATGAAAATGCATTTTTGTCAGGGTCAGACTTACCTAAAAGACAGTTTATCATGGCTAAATCTACAGTAATCTGTTGTTACATCTGTCATCACAGTAAAAATGGTCAGAGGAGGACCACATTACAGCTGCTTAACCTAATCAGCTAATTTTACCGACAAAAGGGTTTAAGGTCACCTCACGTCTGGTGAACTTTATCGAATAGTTCAGTTATTCCAGCTGGACTCTTGAAACTAAAACTTTTGCTATAATAATGATGCAAAAACTGAGAATGCTTTATTTTCAGCTCTAATGGGAAAGAGAGGAGGGCTGCCAACTACGAACAAAGAGATGAAAACGAGAGACAACTGTAGCTTTAAATAATTATTCTGACAATGTTTATTTTTAACTCAAATGACATGAAAGAACAAATAAAGCTGCACCACCAAATCCCGCTCTCTTTAAACAACCCGTTTCTCAATTCTACGAGTGTAATAACATCCTTCTGCATTATAAAGATGCAAAGAAGCCCCTTTACTCAAAACTTCTACATCAGAAAATGTTGAAACTAAGCTTCCATTATCTACTTATCTGCTGCTATCTGTGATGACTCAATATCCTCTTTAAACAGGATATAAAGAGAACCACAAACTTTTAAAGCATGACACGGAGCTGGCAGACTAACTGCATCCACACAAAGAGCATGTTTCATCAGTTGCTGTCTTTTCCATGCATTTGTTTATAAAATTAGGGCAATGGCTATTTTAACAATGACTTATGTATTCAATATGTTTGTATTAAAGATTTGAAGTTATAGCATCACATTGCTTTCGCTCAATAAAAAGTCCAAAGCCAAATCAAGTTAAATTTAAAATAATTAGGGACCAGCATAAAGCATATATTTACAAAAGAATGATTAGATTAGATGCCAGTGAAATTACTTTGGAGTGTTCATTTTACAACAAACGTTGATAAAATAATCATTCCTTTTGACCTTACAGCATAAAGTGTGTCACGGCTGTAGACTGATAGAAAATTGTATTTATTTTTTTTCAGTGATGAAATCGGTTAAAGTATTGCAGCGCTTCTTAAGAGATAAGTTTTTATTTCAGGCCAACTTGCGCTATGTCTAGTTCCGGGTTCTCGGCCAATAGGAATGAGCCACAACAGAGGAATTCACCAACCGGCGAGCATAATTTAGAGAGACACAGAGACACACGAAGAGTACAAATATAACTTTGTCCAGCAGGAAAACAATAAACATTAAGCCCTATTAAATACAGGAGGCAATAAAAGGCTTTGGAGAACAATGCTCGCAAATAGCAGTTACTTTACTATTAGGATTAGACAGTTAGGATGTCAGGTTAGCTTAATGCTAAGTGGATATTTACACCCTGCAACCAAAAGTTATTAGTAGTTCAACATAAAGGCTATTTAAGAACACTTAAAAATCACCTTTGCCTGTTTTCAAGGCAGGTCTGATTCCAGTTAGACCTTCATCGGTTACCTAACACAGCTAACTATCAGCTACCACCATTATAGCTCGATGTAAATGCAGCCTGCAGTCTGAAGCTGAAACACAGATGCTTACCAGCAGTATAACAGTGACCAAACGGGTGTCGAGAGAGGAAGGTGCTGCTAACAGTTTCATTTTACGCAGTAGTTATTGAAGGAGGTGATGTTCTGGCTTCCCTGTCAGTCTCGACGCCGCTCTTCACTCTCTGCAGCAGGAAACAAACGGCGGACCGATCTCTCGGTGACCACGGAAACCTGAGATACACTTCCTGGTAGAGGCTAGAGGCTGGGCTTTATGGGTAATGTAGTTTTGCGGCGCCGCCGCAGAAGGGACCGACGCGGCGTGGGAAACTCAAAGCATGGCGGTTTGGGATTTTTTCCCTCAGCACCGTAACGGGAGTTGTAGTGTTTACAGCTTTGGTCCAACGGGACGTTTGGGAGGAAAACTTTCTGAAGATTTTTCGCCTGAGAGAAAAGGGATTACTGGGGTAAATATAACACCGAACGAGCGAAACATATTAGAGCACCTAATCAAAATTTAAAATGAATAAATGTTATACTTACTAGATTCATACTTCGACTATGACTAACTGTTTTCTTTAAGCACAGAGGAGTTGCATCATTGTAGTTAAGCTTTTCTTACTGGTTCTCACCAACGCAGTGGCAGACTGATTATTGATTTATTACTTTTTGACCAAAACCAAACAAATGTTGCACAGAACACATGAAGTTTAGAAGCTTTTAGTTAGTCAAATACCCAACACTGCTGACATTTTTTTATCCTCAGTCTTTCCAAACCCAGAAAAACAAATCTGTTTATTTAATTGTTGGGGCATTTAAACAGCTGCTTAAGCACAAAATCAAACCTTAAAGGTAGCCATTGCAATGTCATGAAGACCGGTCCAAATTAGTTCATGAAGTAAGAAACAAAATCCTTTTTTTTTTTTCATCATATCGATGCTTAATGTGTACTTAAATTATAAAGTTAGAAGGAAAATTTGCAACAACTGCCAGGTGCGTTTGTGTACCTACGGAACAGCTGAAGTAACTAAAAATAGGTCAACAATGACGAAGTCCATGGAAGAGCAGTTTTCATGTATTGATATATATTTATGCTCAGATTTGTTGAGCAAAGCAAACAGATAAAAGTATAAAAGTGCGTTGTTTACATCAAGCGCGTACCTGCGTTTCAGAATTGCGCATCTGGATATTTGAAAAACTGTTAGAGTTCTTTTTCAAACTGCACCGTTTGAAATAGTTCAGGATAACCCTTTTTTATGTTTGAGTTCCTCGTTTGCAGTGATCATCTTTAAAACCTCACCGATCCACAACATCAGTAAAATCAATCAAATCTGGTCCGTGTCCTGGTATAGCTGTTATGCTGGCAGTTATTTATGTGAACAGGTGGGATGGGCTCAGTATGACAGTGAGACTCTTTCTGTGTCCCGGCAGGATCCAGGATCAGACCAGGTTGGAGATCTGGACATGCTTTCACACCCACTGAGGATGTGCTGAACTGCGAAAAGTCTGCTGAAGTGTGACCCCCCCACTCAACGCAGATATGGTAAGGATTTAATACACGCGCAATGTTTAAATTCACACCTAAACCCCACAAGTGTCGCTCTGTAGTCGTACCTGCTGGTCACTTTAATATCTCTGGTCCCTAATTATCCCTCAGGAGTCAGGGCCGTGGAGATCGTGTGTAACAAAGCTTAATTGTGTGTGCCGCAAATCCCTAATTGTTAAGAAGATTAAACAGGAATGCTGAATTGAATCCCAGCATTAATATTTTATGAGCTAAAGCTGTCCATAGGGGGTTCCCAGTGTGTGAGATACTCACAGATGGAGAGGAAGATTTCTCCCAACCTGAATATTTATTGTAGCCACAACGGGAACAGCTTCTCGATTAAGTTATCAGTGCTGGTACTGGTATATTTTAATATAAAGTGTGAAAATCTACTATTATTTGTTAAACTGCTCTGAGAGTGTTGATATGTGAAACAAAAACATAACTATTTTATCAAAATGTAACCAATGGCATTAGTGTAACAAGCTACACTCACTATTAATTTTTACATTTAATTAAAAAAACCTTTAACTGTTAAAACCTACTAAAATAAACTGGTTCAATTTTAACCAAGTTTAATATTTAAAACTCTCCTAAGACATATAGTTACATGTAAGCTAAACAATGTTTAGGTTGCAAGTGTTTAGTTAGAGAAGTTAGTGTTGTATCAATATCGTATATTTCTGTCAATCTAAATTAAATGAAAGTAATTGAAATGGTTATAATTTAACGTGTTTCAAAACCCTTTTTAACAGTGTGTTTCTGAAAAGAGTTTTAATTTACTTTAACAAATAAAACAAAAGCTGTTTTTGTGTAACTTCATTGAAATTCTTTAAATGATTCAAAGCCTGATGTTGGTTATGTAAATGTTAGAGCAGTGGTTCCCAACGTTGGGGTTGCGACCCTGTTGTGGGTCACGAAACACCAACTTAGGGTCCTTAGATCCTCTCCAGACATCAAATTACATTTGAGATTGATCTTATCACAGATTTTCACCATAATTGTTACAAAGAATAACAGCAGTAGTCCTAAATTAATGAAAACTACATTGTGGATGTTAAGGCTGTGTATGTTGTCTCGTGTTTAATTAGGTTCTTATCAGTTTTTGTATATTTAAACCGGCAGTAGATCAGGTCACAAGCCTTTGTCACAACCATTTTATGGGTGAGGCACTAAAAAAGTTTGTGAACCATTGTTTTAGAGCATGTGTACCTTTTAAAGGTAGAAAAATAGAAACTAGAAACTCAAATTAGCATCATTATATATAGAGATAAAAAAAATACTGGAGCATTGGTAACAAATTCTTGTTACTTTTTTTTAGTGTGCAGCATTTCTAATTAGTTTTAACTATTTTTATTTTCATTATTTTCAACTTTACAAATTAAACAGATGTGTTGTACAAATCAAACCAGGAAAAATCTTCAAACTGTTTTTAATTAAACTACCAGTTTAATAACGCAAGGATTTTCAGTTTACAAAAACTTGAAGGAAAAAGACATATCTAGCTAACACTCCCATTTTACGAAACCTTTAACCAGTCTATATTTGATTAAACCAATTCTGGTTTTACAAATTGACTCATTATATTCACTAATTTGACCAAATTTAACTTTGCTAAATTGGATTGTAGTGCAGTTGAACTGGAATAAATCTGATTGGAATTTAATCTGAATCTGACCACAATGAATTTGACTGATAAATCAAATTAATTTTTATATATAAAGCATGTTTAAAACAACCAAAGATGACCAAAGGGCTTCACAAGAAACTCGTAAAATAATAAGAAAATAACTGTTTTTAACCCAAAGACATAAAAACTAAACTGAATTTGACTGTATTAAAATGACTTCTTTAGGATGGATGATTTTTGGTTTTAGTTGCTGTTATATAAAATTATATAAATGAGATAAATCAGTCTTTGATTTCATAATGCGATTTAAAAAGAGGGATACCCTACATAATGACGACTTCTTTCATCACTAGAGTCAAAATAATCCATTTTTGTTGCATCACATTGTTTAAAACTATAATTTTTCTTGCAAAATTCAGTTGTTTTTTTTTGTTCAAGTACATTTGCAAAAAGAATCCTACCCAGAGCACTTCACCGTCATTTGATTTAATCTGTCCATCTTCTCTTTCGTTTTCTGGATTCTCCATCTTTTTGCATGGCTCCCATTGATTTTTTGTTTGTTTTTTCCTCGCTGATTGTGTCCCTGTGCTCTGATTCGCCAGTGGGCACATTGCTCTCTGCACTTTAATTGGCCATTTAATTAGATCACAGTTTTAGTCCAATTAGACTCAGAGGTGTAGAAGGGAACAGGGGGACGCAGAGGAGAGGGGAAAACGTCCCCGAGCTGGACTATCTGTCTCCCTCTCCCAGCCCCCCTCCTTCTCGTTTCTGTCTCCTCGTTTTACTCGTTCTCCATTTCCATTTTTCTGTCTGCTTTGCTGTGACTCCCCCCCCCCTCCTGGAGGCGGCTCATTAGTGATATAATGTGATGACACAGAACACGCGGCTCCTCTGACTTCAGGAGCGTCTGGAGCCGAGGCTGAACTGAACAGGAAAGGTGAGAGCGACTCTTTCTGCTCGTTGTTGGGGAACTTATTTCTCCACAGAGTCGCCCTTTTCTCCTCCCTTTCTTTAGAGCATGAGGAGGCAAAGTCTGTCAGTCGCGACGTGAATCACGCAAACTCCGAGCATTAATACATGTTCCTGAATAATATCGCATCTAATTATATCTTTGAAAGAATGCACATCCCCCTCCGCCTGTCATGCCAGAGTTTTTGATTGAGATCATCTTATGTTGAGAAATACCGTTTTAGTTAAACAATATTGTGATATCTTCTGTGATCTTGCATGACTTAGTTAGTGCTTGTTGTATGTGATGTGAATGACTGTCAGCTACTACCACACCAAACGTTAGCTGAATATCTGGAGAATATGCCGAGGTATAGCCGTTTTTGTGTTGGCTATGTTCAGTTCGCTGTGACGGCCATCTTGAATTGGGTTGACTCCAGAACGTAGTCAGTTGCAGATGGACATCCAGTGAATACTTTCTGTAAGTTTAATTAAGATCTGCTCAGTGGTTCATGAGATATTTTGCTAACAGACAGACAGGATTGAATCCAATAGTTCACGACAAAGTTTTAAACACAGATCTAGTGTGATCAGTTTGCGCTCAGGGTGTTAGTTGGGGAACAATCTCGGCTACTACCACACCAAATTTTAGCTCAATATCTGTAAAATCCCCCGAGTTGTGGCCATTTTTGTGTTTGCTAAGATCGCTTTGCTGTGGCGGCCATCTTGAATCGGATTGACTCCAAGAGTTAATTAGTTGTAGCTGTATCTCAAGCGAACACTTTATTTGAGTTTCATTAAAAATCTGTTCGGTGATTCGTGAGATATTCTGCTAACTGCACGGCCAAATGAGCACACGGGCAGAAACACCGTCGCCCTGCCCTCGCCTTCAGCAGCGGGCCATAATGAGGCCAGCCAGCTCTGTCAGTCAAATGCAAAGCGTTTTCCGAGCTTGAACTCCTGACAACGGCGGCCCCCTTCAGCTCGCCGTCTTTGCGCCGAGCTTAGACTCTGCTTAACGACGCCGTCCCCCAGTGGGCTGAAACATACGGGCCAATATAAACAGACATAAACACACCCAGGTGGATGGAGATATGCACACTCCCGCTCAGGTGTTCTGTCTCACAGGACACGAGCCATTTTGCATCCCTCGAGAAGTCACACACACCATCCCTCTTTCTGACTCACCTGATGAGAGAAAGCCACACACACACACACACTAATACATCATGCACAACTATGCAATAATCTGTGCTAATACGTATATATTTTGTGTGCGTTGAAAGACAGGCAGCAGGTAGGGGTGTTTTAGCCACAGGCGCCACTAACTGACCCCCGTGGCTGCGAGATTGACAGCTCTGGTCCCGCCTAATTGCATTACTCTCCCAGGTGATTGGCTCAGGCCCTGGGGGCTCATTTGTCAGGATGCATTGTGGTAATGATGTAAATTAGTGGATCTATATGTCACTCAGCTCTCGCCCCTCCTGCTGATTGGCCCAGCTGTGCCCCAGGGCTCGGCCCCCCCAGGCTGAGGGAGCCAGATCATTGGTCTTCGGGGAACCCGGGAGTCCCCCGGAAATAGGGCTTTGCAGATTGAGCGTCCCCGAGGACTGATATTATCCCTCCTCCTCCTGCTGTACCTGTCAGTCAAAACCCAGGGTTTGATTCCTGCGGTCTCTGTCTTTTATCCGAGGCATGTTTAGACGCACAGAGGGGCACGTAGGCGGTATAGGCACCCATAAAAGCCCCCATGTGGACTCGGATCCTAAACACACTCAGCTCTAACTCATAAACTGTAAAAGTATATCTTTATAAACGACATAAAAAACGACATTATTTATTTTTTGTGGGTGAGTGTTTTTGCGCCTCCAGAGCTGAAAAGGCCACAGATTCAGACCGAGTTCCCCTCTGCTTACCCAGCATGCCGCGGCTCCGTCTTCTGTCAAAAGCAGACACCTTCACGGTGACGGACAGCTAGAAATCCATTCAGGCCAACGCGACGTGCACAGGCGCGCGCACACTGACACACTTTGGACTCCCCACTTTCTTCACCTGTTTGTCTCAATAGCGTCTATTGAAGTGCTGGTTTCAGTTTGTCTTCCAGGAGGCCGCGGCGTATGAGCGCCGCACACCTGTAGCGTGGCTGAAAGGTTTCATAAGAGCGTCTTGATCCTTTGTTAAAACAACCGCGGCTATATGAGGCGGAATATGAATAAAGACTAAATAATGTCAGCATCAGCATGAATCGATCCTCATACAGATGCACAATCACTTGGTCTGGACCTCGGCCGGTGATCAATGGTTTACTCTGAGTTATTGTCTTCGTATTAACAAGTGGAGAGCTCCCTGAGGAACACATATGAATAGCTAAATGAGACCACTCCAAACCTCTCAACGGGAACTTGTGTTGTTTTTACACCTTCCTTTGTTTGATTTCAGACACCGCATCACGGAAGCCTTTTTAGCCAAATTTGGACGCACCGTGGGTGTTTCCAAAACACTCATGAAACCATAACTGCCCGCGCGCCGCGACCATGAATGTCCCACACACGGATTCGGATATCGACCCGGGCCCCTCGCGCCACTGTTCGGCTAATTTAGAACTTTTTTTTTTTCCTCTCACTGCATTTAAGATTATTCACAATCAATTTGTTTTATTGTCGTAGCAGCCGGGGGGGGGGGGGGGG
>NC_051445.1:12566544-12682613 GCF_001649575.2 Kryptolebias marmoratus | reverse complement strand
GGGGGGGGGGGGGGGGCTTTTGAGCTGACTAGAAAAATGTGGAAAAGGAAGAAAATAAATGAACAAAAGTGAAGAAAAAGTTCAGAGTGAGTTGATCGCAAAGAGAAGGCACGATGTCAGCTTGTCTCTTTTGTCTTAGTTTGGTTTATCACCCACCAATAAAGACGATATGACGTTGTTTGTTGTGTTAGCAAAAAATCTAATGAACCACTTGAAGGATTTTAGTGAAACTCTTGGATCAACTCAACTGATTAACTTTCAGAGTCAACCCAATTCAAGACTGTCGCCACAGCTAAGCAACCCTAGCAAACACAAAAATGGTGATAATGCCGTCAATTTTACACATATGGAGCTAAATTTTGGTGTGATAGTAGCTGAGAGTCCTCCCCAACACATATTTCGAGTGCTAACTGATCACACGATATCTTGTTTTTAATACTTTACCATTAACTGTTGGATTCAACCCCTTGTGTCTGTTAGCAACATGTCTCATGAACCGCTGGATGGATTTTAATGAAACTCTCAGAAAGTAACCTTTGGGTTTACATCAGCAACTCACTAATGTTTGAAATCAGCCCAGTTTAAGATATCTACCACAGCTTATCGACCTCAACCAACCCAAGAATGGCTATAATTCAGTCAGTTTTACAGGTAATGAGCTAAAATTTGATGTGCTGGAAGCTAAGAGTCATCCTCAACACATACTTTGACGCAATATCATTTCAGATTGCAATTAAAGTCATTTACAAAGTCTGACCAAAACAGCAACTTTGTTCCCTCTCATCATAAGATGTTCTTAACTCTGGTATAAAAACCGGCGGGCGATGTGCATTGCTTCACAGAATACTAGGCCTTTATATTGTAACATGAGTTTACCATCAGAAATAAAATAACTTTTTTGTCTTAAAAAGCGTGTTCCTTCTGCAGATGTTTGATATTTGCAGACGGCATGTGTGCTCATTTGCACCACCGACTTAGTAATTTTTGTTAATTACAGATGTTTGTGGTTAATTTTGGTGAAGTGCCCGTAAAAACTCGACCCCCTCGCGGAAAAAAACAATCGCTTCCCATGACGCGGCACATGTGCCGAGCAAAAACACACACACGGACGAAATCACACGCACCTATAAAGTGCCGCATCTTCCATCGTTTGCTCCCGCCCTCTTTTTTTTACGCGCACGGAGATTTTTCCTCGCAGGGAACGCAGTAACTTCGCCCGTTTTAAGCCTCTGCCACCGCTTGGCGAAGCGTGAGAAAGCGGCAAGCATGACGGGTAATTGCCATGCTGCACGCAGCGTCGACAGGAGCGTTCTTTTATGAGGTGGCCGAGGGGAGGGAGAGGAGAACGGGAGGACACCAAAGTGTTCCCCCTCTTCTTCAAAGGCCTCACTAAACCCATCGAGAACTTCAAATTTTTCCAAACAAAAAAAAAAGGGGGGGGTCATAAATCTGCGGATCTGTTCCCGTTTTTTTAGACGCCGTCTGATTCCAAGGCTGCTGATGAAAATGTCTGAGGAAGAATCTCATATTGTGTCACGAGTTTTTGCCTCCGGCGTTTTGTGTGTTTAGGGGCAATAATTGATTTCTGTGTTTTCGCCCCGCAGGGCTCGCCCGAACCCCGGCGCCCCCATGCGCGCGCGCACACACAACCGCGCCGCGGCGTGTGCTGCAGTATTAATGAGACATGAATAAGACATGAAGAGAGAGACCCCCCTNCCACCACCACCGCCACCCTCCTTCCCCAGCTGCTTCCTGTCTGCAGATTACCCAGCTTTCACTGGGCTCTGGTTAAGTGGGGCCAGGAAGAGATTTAACCCCCTCAGCGGGAGTAGACACCCAGCATACAAGTGTGCACGCACACGCACACACACACACACACACACACATACACCACCTACTGTTAGCACACATCAGCTCCTTTATTATGTTATTGGAAAGTGTGTGTTTTACTGTATGATTGACTGCAAACAGAGCCCCGGGTGTTTAATATTAGCCTGGAATAAGAACCAGGTTTAAAATGTTTTATTATAAACTCCTCTGTGCTCGTTATCTATTAATTCAGACCACAGAAGAAGTGTAAATTAACCCCTTCAGCTCCAGGTCAGCTGCATTGCTAATAGTAGGGGAAAAAAAGTAAGAGTTTAATAACATTTTTCTCTGGTTTTGCTATGCTTTTGATTTTTTCCCCCTCATTTATTTTGGCAGCTCTTATATATATTGGAAATGTGTGTCAAATATTTGAGTTTTCTGACTAAACCTGTCTCTGTCCAGATGTGAGGTGTCCTCAGAGCAAACTGCCTCCACCCGTTCAGTTATCCGCTTGATACGGAAGTGTTTGTTGTTTCAGGTCAAGTTGTGACCCTACATCATTTTTTTTTTTTTCAGGCTTCAGCGGCGTCCAGCTCAGGTCCGGCTTCTCTGGGCTCCCAGGTTCACGCTGCCGCCGTCAACGGCGACCGGAGCGCCCTCGTCAAACTCATCTCAGGTCAGCGTCAGGGCTGCCGCTAAGGACAGTTTTCACTTTGATCAATCTAGCGACTCATTTTTTCAATTATTTACTCAATTTAAATGACAAATTTCTTTTTTGTTAGTTTCTTTTCATTTTCTCCACAGTGTACCATAAAGTAAAATGTAAAAAAAAAAAGAGGTTTAAAGTTCCAACTCCAGCATGACGAAGAAATAAAGGGAAGCTCTTATTATTTATGTATTTAAAAGTAAAAAGCCTGAATATTTAGCATGTTATAAGGGTGCCGTTGTTCTACTGCAGTAAAATGTGGAGAGAAACCCTTTTTTTTGCAGATATTCAGTCACATGGTGTTGCTTCTCAGAAAGAGAAGAGAAACAAACACAACACAACTATTTAAAATGCAATAATGGAGCCTGGAACTTTACCAATGTTGCTTTAACTTACACCACATATGAGTTGTATTTATTATTTTATCTAATATATATGATTTATTTTCTTTTTATTTAGCCCTTTGCAATATATATATATATATATATATATATATATATATATATATACAGTTAAATGTGTGTAAATCAGGCAGAAGTCAAATGGATGCATGCACAGGTGTTTTGTTGAGTTGTGTTCCCCTGTTGGATCTGTTTCCCACCACCACCACCTAAGAAACCTCCGAAATAGTTGATTTTTAGCCTTCGAGAAGTTTTTCTCCTACTACAAAAAAAGGGGCCAAACAGCTTTTTACTTAAAACACCATTGAGTAAAACAACAGAGAATAAGAGGAAAACCAAACAAAGCTGGTGGGGAATTAGATCTCGATGGGGGAACAAAAGTCAACACAACACCGGCTCAGTATTATCGAACATGAGCCCAGATTCTGGATCTAAAAGTGTCCTCAAACATTTAGTCACTGAATAATGGAGCAGATAGTCAATCTGTCTAATTGCAAAAAAAAAAAAAATGCATTTAACAGTATAAAAAAAAGAAAAAAAAACAACTTAGTGTTTTTTTTTTCTTTTTTTCTGCAGCTTCTCTG
This sequence comes from Kryptolebias marmoratus, assembly GCF_001649575.2. Lineage (NCBI taxonomy): Eukaryota > Metazoa > Chordata > Actinopteri > Cyprinodontiformes > Rivulidae > Kryptolebias > Kryptolebias marmoratus. Next base: position 12,679,113 of record NC_051445.1, on the reverse strand, counting down.
TCTGTAAAGCGCTCTTGTTCTTCTCCTGCTGCTGTGAGCCAAGAAAAACCTTCCAGGGGCAAACAAACCATTCTTTTATTGTCAGCTAGCTTGAAGTGCTCCCATAATTTAGCCCCAGTCCGCCTTCGAAAACTTAACCCAGCTCATTAAACACTTGTCGACGCCGCGGACTGCTTCATCAAACGGATATTTTGAAAGTGAAACAGCGGAGCCGGTTGATGGAGCCGAGCAGAACCTCGAACCCACGCTCGTGTCGGTGACATGGAAATTAAAGCAAATCTAAGGGCAGCGCAGCGTCGTTATACGTGACACCACATCTGCGTAACAATCAAACTGCTGCACAAGCAGGAGTGCTGGTTTCTAACTCAACACCAGGCTCCAAAAGAAGCTGACTGCAATCTTTTGTAAAACCTTTGAAGAAATGATAATATTAATAATCACATCTACCCAAATAATGGTAAGACTTAAAAAGTTTTGAGGTCCATGCTGTTAATGGCGTTGACTATCATACAACTTATTATAAGCATTTGCTCAGATTTCTTTAATAATTGTTTTTTTTTTAGTGTAATATGTAGGAAGAGCAAACTGTTATAGTTATGAGCTAAAAACAACGAAAAAAACAAATAATCCTCTTTACATATTGGCCATTAGCTGTCCTGGTTTTACAAAATCTGCATCAGTATTAGCCATTTAAAAACCCATCTTAATTAAGAATACAGTAATTTCTTATAAGACCTCAGCCAATTAAACAAATAATTTTGCTGGAAAAGAAGGAAACTGATTGTTTTTCTGAATGAAACTCTAACATATATAAACTGTTTGTATCTGTTCCGGTTGTAGCAGAGCCCTCGCTGAAGGACCACGAGGACCAGTTTGGGCGCACCCCTTTAATGTACTGCGTTCTGGCCGACCGCCTGTGCTGTGCCGAGGTTCTGCTGAAGGGCGGAGCCTCGGTCAACAAAACGGACCACAGCCAGAGAACCGCTCTGCACCTCGCTGCTCAGAAGGTACAAAAAAAAAACAGAGAGAGAGATTTAAACACTGGAACACACACAGACTTTCACTGTTTTATATGTCATCAACTCTTCATAAATTCTGCGATTAAAAAAAAAGTATAAATGTGTGATCTGACTGAAGTTAGATGGCAGAAAAAAACGTGTGCAGTCTTTAGGCTCCAGTGGGAGGCTTGTGCCCCCTAGTGGTTCAGAGGTTCATGTCAGGTAATACCAACTGCTTTATGATGGTTAAACACAAACACTGAAACTGTGAGTTATATTTACACCTTTTCATTTGTAAAAATAGGTTTTACAAGATGTATGTTCTGTTTCAGGACATTTTTACATAAAAACAATTCCTGCGTTTTTGTTTTTTTTCTCTGTATTTTGAATTCTGAAGAATGTGTCAACTGTTATTTTTTACATTTCAGTAACTTAACGATATGTTCTTGGTGAGGGTGTGCTGATAAAGGCTCATCATATTATTGAGAAGAGATGGAAAGGAATAAGTTATTGGGATCTGTCTCATAGGTGAGGTGTGTGTGAGTGTGTGTGCGTGTGTGAGTGTGTGTATGTGTGTGTGTGTGTGTGTGTGTGTGTGTGTGTGTGTGTGTGTTGGGGGATGCTGGTGATGGGAAGCCCTGTCTCTTTGACATCTGATCAATAAGTGGCTGAGACAGCAAGAGAGGCCAGGGATTACTGATCTAATTGGACCGAGAATGGAGAGGACAGGATTACACACACACTCCTCACTGTCGAGATGCATGCTCACATACAAGATAGATCTGTCAGGCTGCGGCTTTGTGGTCTCAGCATGGCAAATATACAAAACACACGTGCACGGGGACATGCCCGTGTGGCCACGGCAGCGTTGTTTTGTACAATGCATCCCCCAGAAGGGGGACGGGGGGGGGGGGGATTGTGTGTGTGTGTGTGTGTGTGTGGAGGGGGGCAGTTAAAGAGGCCAGAAGTGAGGGTGATAATGATGTGGAGGGGATGACAGTCAGAGACACGGCCGCTGTTTACTGTTTAACAGCTCATCACAGGCACTGAGCAGCGAGGCAGGAGGAAGGCGACGAAGATGGATGACCTGCGGATTGAAGCAGACGCCGCTCAGAGCCCGGGGAGCCTGTGTGCGCTCGTGCTTGTGTGTGTGGGAGTGTGCGTGTGCGACACTGCTGCTGGTTTGTGACTAATGCTGAGGTGATTTCTGAAAAATTCTCGTCAGCACAGTTTGTCCCGCTCGTGTGTTCGCAGGGGAACATGCGCTTCCTGAAGCTGCTCCTGTCCAGGCGCGCCAGCTGCCTGCAGAAGGACCTGGAGGGGATGACCCCGCTCCACCTGGCCACCCGCCACCCGTCGCCCAAAGTCCTCGCCCTGCTGCTCAAACACATCGGACCCGGAGAGGTCGACACGCAAGACAAGAACAAGGTTCTGAAGCAGAGTCACGCACCAGAAGTTGTCGAACTGGCTGTAATTTGTGCTCCAGTCTGGGCGTCTGACCTGCAAAGATGGAGCTAAAGATAGTTCACTTGAAGCACAGAGAACTTGACCACAAAATCAGAGAAGTGCACGCATACAAGAGCAAACGATGTAACAGTCTGTGTCTTTGTTCTGCGCTCTTCTGATAAGACTACAAACACACAGTCTCCTCTGTCTGCAGCAGCCGATGTGTATCTGACATCAGCATTTAGTTTTGTAATAACCCAATATGCATCATCGTGTCAGATGACTGTAGTTTCAGTGAATCTCAGAATAGCACACTATCCGTCACAGAGTCTCTATCTTGGGTTACAATCTCTGCCTGCTGCTGGATCTTCAATATGAGCTTTGTGTTCCGTCATATTTCCCAACCGTGTCGTAGTGGAGTAACTGTTTTCTTTTTTTTTGAACGTAAGCGGAAACCTCAGTTGTGCGTGTGTGTGTTTACAACAGCCCCTCCTTCCTCTTGTCTTTAAATCTTCATTCATTCATTTTTTTAATTTACCCCTGCTTTTTTTTCCTTTTCTTATTTTCCCCTGCAGCAAACTGCTCTTCACTGGTCGGCGTTTTTTAACCGACCGGAGCACGTCCGCCTTCTGATCAAGCACGATTCCAACATCGGCATCCCAGACAGCGAGGGCAAGATTCCCCTGCACTGGGCGGCGCACAGTCAGGAGGCGAGTGCCACGCAGACCGTCCGCTGCATACTGGTACACGCTGAGGAGCACGTACTGACTCACACCCACGGCTGCATTTGTCGCTGCATTTGTCATCACCTGCCCTCCTCACCCATCAGTCCATGTGTCTTCTTTTATGGTGTGTGTGTGTGTGTGTGTGTGTGTGTAAAGGAAGCAGCACCCACCGAGTCCCTGTTGAACTGGCAGGACTACGAGGGTCGGACTCCCCTGCACTTTGCTGTTGCCGACGGTAACGAGGCAGTAGTGAAGGTGCTAACGTCTTATGGGGGCTGTAATGTGACAGCTTATGATAACCTCTTCAGAACGCCGCTGCACTGGGCGGCTCTGCTGGGTGAGTGAACACACACGTCCTAAATACAGCCTGCGAGTCAAATCACTGCTCACTTTCATACCCCAACATTTTCTTTAGTTCTCTTTCGTTTACTTCATTTTTGTCTTTGCTAGCAGCATGGTGTTGTTGCTCCACCTGTCAGTTTTTGCATCACTTTGGTTCAGACCAAAATATCTGAACAACTGTCACAAGAATGACAATAAAAATCTGCACAGGCAGTTTGAGTCCATGGAGATAAATCCTTCTTTTGGGAGCGAGTGTGAGTTCATGCGTCTGTTGTGTTAGCGAAATATCTTATAAACAACAGAGCAGATTTTAAAGAAACTCTCAAACAGTAATCATTGCCCAAAACTTTGGCATTAATTGTTAAGGTCAACCCTGTTTATCTGGCCATATGCATTCCTTCGAGGCCTTTAATTTCTCCGACTAGTTCTCTGGATGCATTTAGTCCAAGCAGTTTGGTCTTCAAAACTTGTTTTTTATAACACACAAACAGCTGAAAAATGTGCACACAACCCAAGATGTCCACGATGCCAGAGCACAAACTGGGATTTCTGCCTTTCAGGAGTTGATTTGAGGCCCTGATTGTGTTGAGAAGCACAATAACTCCATTCAGCAGGGAGCTGAAAAAGGAGGCAATACTGGTTCACACCAAAGTATATTAATGCAGTTATGTTTTGCTGGTGGATGAAAGCATAAAATATTTTGCCGTTTCATTAAACATTACAGGCTGTGTGAGCTGACGAGATACCGCTGAGACAGTGGGAAACACAAAGTTAAACTCATATTTCTTGAAAAACAAAAAAAGGTTAATTGTTCACATTGCAAACTACAACCTAAACTGCGGCACATGCAGTTCACCAACCTTGTAAAAGTAATTTCACAAATTAAAAAAAACTATTTGGAAGGACAATTTGGGAATATATGAGTTTTTTATATCCTTGACTCTGCCATTCTCACCTTACTAACCTCCTACTGTAAACACATTTTTCAGGCCATGCCAAAATTGTCCACCTGCTGTTGGAGAGAAACACGTCAGGCACAATTCCTTCAGACAGCCAAGGAGCGACACCGCTGCACTACGGCGCTCAGAGCAACAACGCTGTGAGTTGTGTTGTCATGCTTCAGTTAAAGATGGCGTTGCTGATTATTAACCTGTGTCGTCCTGAGAGTGAAGAGTTTAAAGGTGAAAGTTCAATATGTGGTATTATTGTTTGCATTTAAACACAGCGTGAGTGTGTTTTTCTTTGTTGGCAATAAGTATCTTCTTTCTCTTCACAATTAGAGCAATAACGGAAAAAAAAGTGTCTTTTCGCTGCGTGTCGAGAGAGCTCGGTTAATGAACTGCCTTTTGTCTTTCTCTGCGCGCGAAGGAAACTGTTGGCGTGTTTCTCTCCCATCCATCTGTGAAAGATGAACCCGATCTGGAGGGGCGAACAGCCTTCATGTGGGCCGCCGGGAAGGGCAGCGATGATGTCATCCGCACCATGCTCGCCCTGGCCCCTCACATCGACATCAACATGGCTGACAAGTACGGCGGCACCGGTGAGAGCGAAGTGAATCAAAGCTCCTCCGAGCGGCCTCGGCCTGGCAGCGCCTCCGCCTCTCTGTGTGCTTCCACCAGTCGTGATGCTTTACACAAACAGGCACACACGCGGGTTGTTACGGCCTGCTGCCGAAGGCAAAAGGGCAGTAATGTTTTTGCCCACGTTTGTGTTTGTTTGTAGCATGAGCCAGTCAATGGATTTCAATTAAACTCATGTACATCTACAAAGGTTAACCTTTGGAGTCACCCTTTCAAGTTGACCGCCACAGCTAAGCAACCTTAAAGACAGCCAGTTTCACAGATATTGAGCCAAAATGTGGTATGGTCAAAGCTGGGAGTCATCCTCAACACCAGGGGTTGGCAACCCTATCCTGCATGTTTTCCTTGTTTCTCTGCTCCAACACACCTGATTCAGTGGTTAAATCACCTCTTCATGTTCTGCAGAAGCCTGTTAATCACCTACTGATTCAAATCAGGTGTGCTGGAGCAGAGAACCAAGTAAAGCCTGCAGGACGGTGGCCCTTGGGGACCAGGATTGCCTTCCCCTGCTCAACATACTCCAAGTGCTAACATGTCTTATGATATGTCACAATCTTGCATCCCTTCAAGAAGTGCTAGCTCTTTAATTTGACCGGTTTTAGGCTGGGGATGGTGATGTCAAAAGGGGATTCCCGGACAAGTGCAGGGGAGCCAGTGGGACTGCAGATCGAGGGAGGTCTCTCAATACTGTCCTTTGACATGCATGCAGCTGTACGTGCTCAAACTCAAACTCCACACTCTGACCCCACCCCTCTCCCCAAAGCTGTTTGTACACATAATCTTCATGCCAATATTGTCTCTGCTCAACCAGCTGCCCACTGTTTATACATGAACAACATGCGATGCTAATGAGTCGGCGTGACGGGGCAGTGGAGCCGACTGGTGCCCACATCCTCTTCCCTGCACTCGACTTTGTTCAGTGCTGTCTGGGGACCAGAGTGAGGAGGACTCACTGCATCACTCCTCATTAAATTTCTCTGTCTGTTTAACCCTCCACTGACCAGGCTCTATCCACCGAGGAGCTGCAGTTAAGGGGATGAATAGAGGATGCCCCGAGGGTGTGTATTATCCTGTTAGACTCAGGATCTTGGTGTGTGTGTTTAAACAGCACTCCACGCGGCCTCCCTGTCAGGCCATGTGAGCACGGTGAAGCTGCTGCTGGAGAAAGGAGCGACGGTTGACTCTCGAGATGTCATGAAGCACACGCCGCTGTTTCGCGCCTGTGAGATGGGGTACAAAGACGTCATACTTACACTCATCAAAGGTGGGCGTGATCAGTAATTACTGGAAATGCGCCAGCAGTAATTAAACATTCACGAAGTGTGTGTGTGTTTTGTTGTTTCCTTGTATTTAACAAACACATTGGTGCCCTCATCACAGGGGCTGCACGTGTGGACCTGGTAGATGTGGACGGCCACACTGCTCTGCACTGGGCGGCTCTGGGAGGGAACGCTGAGGTCTGCCAGATTCTGATGGAGAACGGGATCAGTCCCAACGTACAGGTACGGGTTTAAACGAAAGGATCAGTTCAGATTTTTGCTCTGTTTTCGGCCATCTGGTTTTTTTCGGAGCAACAGCAGCAGTATGTTGTTGTAAATGTGAGTGTTAATTTCTAAACATTTGGCTAATTTATTAAACTAAAATATGCTCTTTTCCATCTCAACTCATTTAATCTACTATTCATCTTCATCATGCACTGAATTATTAAAAAGAAAATTTTAAAAAAATCATGTAGAAGTTAAAGTTATAACATAAATCTTTTTTTACTAACCTCAATCAGCAAGTATTGTTCTTCTGTCCATATTGGAAAAGAATAATCTGAATTAGTGTCTAGAATGAATGAAAGCACAAATGACAGTGGACATAAAGACAAACCAAGTACCGAACCGTGCAAAAGTCTTGAGTCCTCCCTCATTTCTTTATATTTTGCTTCTAAGCAGACAGATTATTCAGACTCTTCAAAGTGGTTCTGATCAACAGTTCTTTAAGCTTTTGGAGGGTCTTTAAAGTTTTGTTTTTTGGAGTTTGGATGGTTTTTCATGTTTTGTGGTTTGTTAAGCTACTTAACCCTGACTTATGAATCATTCGGAAATCTTCTAAAAAGTCTCCTAAACTCAAGGAATGAACCCGTGTTGTCTCGACACAAAACAGACAACAATTTAAATCGAATCTTTAGGCTCCTGGTAGAAGCTTGTCACAAGGACACAACTTGTTCCTGTTTTTTAAAGACTTGACTCTCAGAATTCATAACATGGTATAGCATGTTATATCCAGTTCTTTTTTTGTTCTTTTTTTTAGACCTGACACTTCTTATTTTTGCACCATCTTCATTTTTAGCACAATATGCTGTCGTAGTCAGATTCAAGGACTGGACAGAAAATAGAGAAAAAGGTCAAAGGAAAACTTTGAGACACCTTCAGAAAGCCTGAAGAACTATTGATTAAATCCACTTTCATAGATTAAAAGAAAGCCTGGCTCCTTGGAAGCAAAGCATAAAGAGAAAAAGGGTTGGACTGAAACATTTGCCCAGTATTATGTGTCGTGAGCAGACAAATAAAGTCAGGCTTCTTGCAGGATCATGCAGGACGGACTCCCCTGCAGTGTGCTGCGTATGGCGGTTACATCACGTGCATGGCGGTTCTCATGGAGAACAATGCTGATCCAAACATACAGGACAAGGAGGTGAGGAATTGCTGGCATTAGCGTAAATCCTCATCTGTTTGGGTTAAAAGCAAAAGTTCAAGTGGTCTTTTTTTTTTTTAATGGGCGCACAGGGGCGGACTGCTCTCCACTGGTCATGTAACAACGGGTACCTGGATGCTGTGAAACTGCTGCTGGGCTACAACGCCTTCCCTAATCAGATGGAGCACACAGAGGAGAGGTGAGGACCGAGGCAGTCATGAAGGCAGCATGTAAATAATGCATAAACAGCACTGTTTGTGTTGTGCAGGTACACCCCTCTGGACTACGCTTTGCTGGGGGGCCACAGCGAGGTGACCCAGTTCATGCTGGAGCACGGCGCTCTGTCCATAGCAGCCATCCAGGACATCGCCGCGGCGTCCATCCAGGCCGTCTATAAGGGTTACACCGTCCGCAAGGCCTTCAGGGAGAGAAAGCAGCTGCTTATGCGACACGAGCAGCTGCGCAAAGACGCAGCAGCCAAGTGAGACACACAGCATTGTGTCTTCTCTGAGTTTGCTCCCTCCTCCACACAAATAGTAAACCGAAGTTATCCTTTTTCTCGTTTTTGTCTTCCTGATCGGTCTCTGTCTTCCTCCTCCTCCCATCCAGGTGGAAAGCATCACACTCTATTCCTATCAGTCTTTATTTCTGTCATGTGTACACACATGCATCTTCCCTCTGTCGCTGTCCTCCGGTTTGCTCTTCATTTGTCATTTGCTCACTGGTCTCGCCTTTATTTTTATTCTCACGGTTTTTCAAAAGTAAATTTGTTTCAAAGGGCTGCAGAGGTGCCGTACTTTGTTGGTGCGCCAGGCAGAAAATTTTGACTCAAGGATAAGAATTTTATCTTTTGTTCCCCTTGTTGGACACACCAGGCTCTTCTGAACTACAGGCCCCATTCATCCAAACATTTGTTCTTTTTCATTTAATGTGTGAAGTCCAAACTACATAATATAAGAAAAGCAAGGGTCATTTTTCCCCTCCAAGAGGAAGCTGGGGATCGAACCATCAACCTTCTGATTACTATATGGTTCCTCTTCTTCTTCTTGATTACAGCCACACAAAAAAAACAAACTGAACAAACTTTAATCAGTCAGTGTCAGCTTAGCTCGTAATAAAACCTATTTGAGAAATATCCACACAAATAAACTCTTCACTTTGTTTTACCAAGCTGATTTCAGCTCTTCCAGTGGTGTTCTTTTTTCTTTCTACAAAATCATATACCTCAACTAAAAAGGCTTCATTTCCTTTCCCCCCCTCTCCCCCTTTGTGTTCAGAAAGCGAGAAGAAGAGCAGCGAAGACGAGAAGCTGTACATCGAGTTTCCGTGAACGCTGCAGACAAACGAAGGGTTTCACTGGTGAGAGCAGAGCAGGAAAAGCTCGCCTTAATGAGCATAAATGATTCATCGGTGGAGGCGAAGAAATCATCCAGAGGTGAACCCACAAAGACCAAAGTGGAGAGGCATAGAGGTACAACTGGAGTTAATAAATGATAACATTTATTAGTATTGATAAGATGTTAAATATCTTTTCATAAGAATTTATTTTTTGCTATTTGTGGGAAAATTGGACGCAGCTGGAAGTTGTGTTGTTTTTAACGATTAAGTGAAATATTAAAAGGACTTTTTCTCCGCCTCACCAGCTCAAAAGAGCAGGTTTTCCAGAAGAAGTAGCGCAGCCAACCGAGCTGAGGCTCCCGAAGCTCTGAGCTGCGATGCTGATCTTTCCCAGACCACCAGGCTGAAGGAACTTCTGTCTCCCACCAGCTGCAGGGAGCCACCCAGTCTAAAACCCACACCCCCCACCAGGCCCAAAGTCAGGGAGCGATCCTCCTCAAACACATCAGCTCCCGCCACCCCCGTCTCCGGCGTGGACCAAAGAGAGGTGAGTGCCAGGGAATGCATCCCCCTGAAAAAGAGAGACAGTCGCCCGAGTGCCTCTGGCAAGAGTAATGCTCACGCCTGTCTACAAAAACACCGAAACCACAAGGAGCAGACTTCAGAGAAGACCCCTGTCAAAGAGCAAACTGCCTCGTTAAGAAGCAATTCGTCTTTAGATCGCAAGCGGCCCTCGAGAAGAGCTCAGCCCGGCTTGCCGGCACCGGTGTCAACAATCGCACGAGGGCAACATGACAGAGAGCAGCTGAGGAGGAGGAACGAGGCTGCGCGCGTCATCCAGCGAGCGTGGCGCAGGTTTGTACCTGGAGGAGACAGATCAGTGACCGAGATTTTTTTATTTATTTATTTTAACTCTGGTAGTCCCATGTGGTGCCCACATGTGTCCTCCCCCACATCCATGCCTCCCCCGCTATCATTCACACGGGAGCAGAGCGTGGGAGAGGGGTGAGACAAGGAGGCAGGGGACAGAAAAGCTATAATCTGGAACTTTCATACTAGTTTAACAAGAGGCTAAAAGTTCAGCGGGGCTGCTTTAATAGCTCCCAGCAGCTTCTCCTCAGTTTTCTTCTCTTCTTAAACTCGCTGCCTTTCTCTAAGTGGCTGCCAGTCCGCCACAGGAGGCCCCCCGTTTCTGTGCAGCCTCGCAATTATATCGTGTACATACGGCCTATTAAGTGCCTTGAATAAACTGTTTACTTTGTTTACGCTTAGTGAGCACTGGTGTGAGGACTTGCCAGGTTTTGAGCCTTTGAACGCAGTCTGAGATGGGTTTTTTATTGAGCTGTGTGCTCGTGTGTGTGTGTGTGTGTGTGTGTGTAGGTTTTGTGCACGCAGAAGAAGAGAGGTGAAGGCCCGTGAGGAAGGGGAGTCAAGTGAATCAAACTGCAGGAAAAAAACGGAAAGCAGAGTTCAACTCGGCAAACCAGCACTGAGTAAAAGCTCTGTGCTGCAAAGCATCTACGGTAAGAAACTGTAATATCGCCCAGACCAACTGTTTTGGTTTTCTTTTTTTCTTCTTTTTTAATGAGAAACAGCATGTCAAATAAGTACAAAGCAAATGTCTTTTTCAAGCATGTTTAGATTTGACTTGACTTGCATTAAAATTTACTCAGACTGGAGTCACACTTTCAAAAAACACAAATTTATGTAGTAGCTTAGTGATTGGGATGTTTTTATCTAAGCTCCTGACATAAAAAATAACAATAATTTATTTGTTTTTACGTGTGGTGACATCAAGCTGCAAATCTTAATGAGTTAGTTCAGCTCTTTTGAAGTGGTTTTCTGTGAAACGTTTACGAACGATTATATCTGACGTCGATAGGCACTGAGACTGCTGCTGTGGATGCTATTTTATAAACTTTTAAACCACCGTAAGTTTTACATAACACCCTTATTCCAGCAAAAATATTATAATGTTCATATTGGAGTGTCCCGGGCTGCAGCGGAAGTGCTACAGCTAGCTGCAGCTGCTGCTAATTGCATTTTTAATTTCCAGATGTAGAACAATACTGTTTTTAGTTGCTAAAATACAGAATATATGAGTTATGAACTGAGCCAGGGGATCATTATAAAACCGAAATCGTTCAGTATTAAATAAAAATGTGGCAGTTTTTAACTATTTTTGGTTGCAGGTTAAGAATTTGGTTGGAAACTGACAGGTAACCTGTGTATACACACAGGTGATACTGCAGCTCACAATATATCGGCATCATCATCCCGGTTTCCTGCGTGAAACTCCTGCCAGGGTTTCGCCCCTCAGACAGGTCCGACCTTCATAGCACATCACCAGGTGATGATAGGAGGACAGGCAGAAACCTCGCCCTGCCAGCGCGTACAAGCGCGCGTGGCCTCTTCCACCCGCGGACGGACCGAAAGAGTCCCTCACTCCGAACCGTGCCTTCTGACGCCGGGTTTCCCTCCTCCTCCTCCTCCTCCTCGCCTCGCCTCCCTCCTTCTCTCCTTCTCTGTATCTGACAGTCCTGGCACTGTGAAAAGTTCAGAGCTGTCAGGGGGAATGTCAGACGACTGCGTAGGGGCGATCCGCTGAACACACAAAGCCGCTCACAATGCCTCACACACGTTCGTGAGACTTATTTTCTCACCCTGGTCTCCTTTATTTCCATGAAGCAAAGAGACGTCGGACAGGTAACATGGCGCATTTCACGCTGCTCGCCTAATTGTTATAATCTAATTAGCCCTGTTAAACCATCTCCTAAGGTTATTCCAGATTTCTAATCTATGATTTCTAACCCATTCCTCTGCAGTGGAGTTTAAATGATGCAGTCCGACTGACTGGAAAACATGCATCTGTAACAAATGTTATAAATACAAAATTACAGACTCTAAGAAATTGTATTAAATCTTTCAAACAGTGAAGCTTTAATGCTATTAAGTCAATAAGAGCTGCTCCCTGGCATCTGTTTGAGTTGTTTGGGTGTTTAGTGGTAGAAAACGACAATAAAAAATGATCGAAAAAGTATAATTTTAGGCCCTAGTGAGGATTGAACTCACGACCCCTGGTTTACAAGACCAGTGCTCTTACCACTGAGCTATAGGGCCTGCAATAGTTTCAAACTTGTCACTTTGGGAATTTAAAGACAACAAAAGCCACCCTGTCATACCTGGGCTTGTCAACCAGTTCTACAGGACGGCCGTCACCCAGCCTCAGCTGACTGAACCACAACCAGAACTGGAAACGGATTCAGATGTCATGCGAGCGTTTGTCTCCATTCTTCCTGTAGGCAACTCGGTGGTGAAGCGTGGGCGTTCGTTTCAGTCTCATCTGGACATCCCCTTTTGCACCCAGAGCCAGCGTAAGCGCGCACACACACACACACACACACACACGAGGACACTTCTTCGCAGAGTTGCAGATGGTTAAAAGTGATTTCGTGCTCCTTGCTTTTCAGTGAGTGGTTTAGATAGAGTGCACCTGACCGACACCTTGAACCAAGCCAAGCAGTACTCCTACCACCTGAGACCACACAGTGCCGGACAGGGGACGAGAGGCCGCGGGAAACACTGAACACACACACACACGTATTATTCCTTGATGTTTTCTCAGCTGGCTGGCACTCTCACCTCCTATAGAATTACTCAGCACAATGTTGGCTCCGTGTGCCAAGCTCTCTGAAATTAAGCCATATATGACATCAGAGCCATGACCTTACAGGGTGGGGGTTCAGTCGACAGAAACGGTGTGTTTAAAAGATAACCTTTCATCCATTGTAGAAGGAGCGCAATACACACTCCACCCCCCCCCTTGTTCTCCATCGCTGTCGCGCACGCACACACTGAGATAACCTTTCTTCGTGTTATGGAGAATGAGGCAGTCTATCAACAGCCGGTCATACAGACAGCCCACCTGCAGCAGCGGCCGACACACACACACACACAAAACTCTGGTCTTTAAGTACTTTTCCTTTCAAGAGAAACTCCTAATTACTGAACTTTTCATGTTTGTTTACACACAAAAAATCTGCCTTTTGTCATTTTACAAATATATAAAATATATACCTCAATGTTTCATGCTTTTATGTATTTTAAAGAAGAAAAAAATAAAACAAAACAAAAATTCACTTTGGTTTTACTTTTCCTTTATTCTGTTTTTACTGTAAGTTTTTTTTTTAATTCAGTTTTTTTGTACTTAAGTCATTTTCAGCAACAACACTAACTTAAAAAAAAAAAAAAAAAAGACAAAAAGTGTGAAATTAAAGAAAATTTAAGACAAAAGACAAAAACGTTAAGTTCCTTCGACAAAAGCATGGAAGTATTGTGTTTGTCTGAAATGATGTATGAACTCGTCGCTGCCGAGTTTTGGATGATGAAAAAGCAACACACCCGCTGCTCGTCTGATGGTTAATACATGTCCCGGAGGCCCAGGTTCCCACGGTGCGCAGAAGAGCCGTGAGCCACGGTGACGCTGTAACAGTACAGCAGGTCCGTCAGCCACTGCTCCCTGGTCGTGCCCCGGGAGTACCTCTGAAACACAAACGTCCGGATTATAATCAGGTGACAAACTTTCACTTCCCGATTTTTTTTTTTTCCCCCCCTCCAGAAGCATTCGGGTGCATGTTTACCGTGAGATTCTGGATGATCTCCTGCAGCAGAGCGGCGTTGGCCAGCAGCTGGTTGTGCAGCGGCGTGTGCTGCAGCAGCATTGAGAGGAGCTGCCCGAGCTGCGGCAGCTCCTCCTCATTAAGATCTCTGACATGCATCGATTGCAGAACGATCCGCAGCAGACGAGGAACGCTGCTCAGCGCCGTCACGCAGGAGCCCCAGATCGCCTCCCTGCAAAGACGCGACACCGAGACATTTCAAAGCCCCGCTGTTCGAGGTCCTTATTATCATTTTGACTTATCGTTTCAAAACGCACCTTTTGTGGTCGGTTTCGGCAGGCGCCTCCTGCTGCAGGGTGATGAGCAGCGCCATCAGGCTGAGGCAGCATTGAGACAGGAAGCGCAGCACCGGCTCAACGGGCAGGATGGACAGATCCAGTAACCTGGAGACGGCTCTCAGCAGCCCGGCCGCCATGCTGTCAGGAACCACATCCAACCTGATCTGAGACAAGACACAAATCCATCATTGTTAAAAAATAAAAAGAAGAAAGAAACAGTCCAGAGAATAAAACATCCAAACTGAAACTGAGCAAATCTGTGGGTTTATAAAAAGCAGTTCTTACCAGGTATTTGAAGATGCCATTTTGCAGGATGTCAAAGCACTGAGACTTTGAACCAACAGCTTCCAGGCAGTGGCACACTTCCTGTAAATCAGACATTTATGGTAATATTTCCAGATGTGACCACATGAATCAGTGTTTGTTTAAAATAGTTGCTACAAACTTCTCCCTCTCTTTTTATCTTCACTGTGGCAGCTAATCGGTAAACAAGTGTTTTTAATAACCAAAACTGTTCCCATTCCTCATTATTCTTACATGTACTACGACAGGTGAACACTCTGATTCATCGTCCTAAGAAATGATTTATCAAGAAAAATAATAAGTTTAGGAAAGAAAGCTCAAGTAATGACATTTCAGCAAACTAAACCTTTCTGTTCGAATTAATGTCTCATTTCTTACTGGAGCAGAAATGACACCAAGTTCAGGCCTAAGAAAAAAAAGAAGAAAAAAAACCCACCTGGCCACTAACTTTTTAAAAGTGAAAAATAAGACTCCACTTTTCCTCATTAACTTGAAAACCAAATCAAATTTTTTTATGGCCTTTTATCAAATTGAGGCACGCGAGTCCGCACCTGTTGGCATTCTCTCCGTCATTAAAAACAATCCCGTCTCATTACCCGAACCAGAGCTGACACGGTCCGTTTCTTAATGCCCCCCCCACTCGCCACTCGCCTGTGATTGACTCAGACAGGGAGATGAGAGAAGCAGGATCTGAGGCTTTAATTGAGGGCCTGAATTAGTGATTATAAGCCCCCACCCCCTCCACACACACACACCAGCTCACACACACTTGCCCCAGGGCATAGTTAGGTTAACGGTAATTTCTGTGCAGAAATGTCAACTCTCCCATCATGCCACGGGCTCTCATTAGCATTTGTGCATATCCACCATGCCTGATAACCACGCATCTCCAACCTGCGCAACACGATAAAGGTTCCCCTCTCAGCAGGAGTGCCACGATAAAGCTTCCCCCCTCTGAGCTCTATGTGAGGGACAGAAACAGACCAGGGGGGGGACTGAAAGACCACATCTGTGTCCAGAATTTCAACTCTCTACACTTTTCAGAACGTCGTCTTCTTTGCCTTCACTTACACGTCTCAATCTGGTCTAAATTCGGTCCGTTTACCTTAAAAGGTGGCGGTAAAAAGAAAGAAACGCGCACCTCAACAACATCCCAGTGGTGCGTAAACTGCTCCAGCGGGGTGGGGTACAGGCAGATGGGCGCAAGCGAAGACGGGGGCATGGCGCTCTCGTCTTCCTGCAGGCTGGAGAGGTTTTCGGACGAGAAGCCCATGAGGGTGGAGAACAGGAAGCTGATGTAGTCCACGTCCTGCACAGCCGCTTCCTGGTTCCCAACCGACCAGCCGCTCAGAGAGGACCTGAGGGACACAGTCGACAAGCGTGCCACACAGTAAACCACATTTGCCTTGAGAAACTTTGAACACAGAAAAGCTTCCAAGTTGTTCTAATTTTCCCTTCATTCTTCGTGGCGTCTTCCTAGTATCTGCGATGCCATGTTTCACAAGAGCATATTCAAAATAAACATGCACGTAAATACAGTTATAAAAGTGATTCCTAGTCCTCGAGGGGAGGGGGATGCATCTGTAACAGCAGGGACTGTGTGAATAACAGTGTTTTGTGAGGCCTGGGAGGCACATGCAGACAGTCCTCTCGATGCTCCATGACGATGCTGCATTCCAGCCTCCCAAAGAACTCTTTGTATCAAATCTATGCCCAACTCATATGAACTCAGTACATTTTAAAAAAAAAAAGGGTCAAAAACATGACCTCAGAGAAAGGTAAGCTGTGGAAAAAAGCAGCTTCTACTGTCAGCAGTGAGCTGAATATCAAATAAACAATAAATCTGTATCTGAACTGATCAACAATTAGGTAAGAAACATCAATGATTATTCAATGAAAGCACAATACTGCCATCTTATGGTGCCTGATTGAAAAGTCGAGACTTTAAACATTTGTAAACCATCTTTTTTTTTTTTCTTAAAGGAATGTCTCGTTGACAGGGGTGGGATCACAAGCTCACCTAAAGTGTACGATACGGATCAGAGAGGCGGCGAGGCTGGAGGAGATGCGTCCAGCGGTGCAGCAGCCACTCAGGTTGGCCAGTAGAGGCTGGTGCATTTTGGGGAAGAAGTAAAGCAGCTGGACCATTTGTTGCTGGGACTCTGGCGGTAACAGCACCACAGGTCCTTCCTGTGGATCTTCAAAACACAAGCGCATCATTGTGGTTACACAGCCGCTGAGGTTTCTTCACATGAGGGACAGTGATTCTTGGATAACTAGTTTATGTTTGCACCAAAAAAGAAAAAAGGCATAGCTACTACTGTAAGGGTGCACATAATGTGTGTGTGTGGTGTTCTGTCTGTCTCTGACGCACATGCTGATGTCAAAAGACCTCAGACAAAAGAAGTCTTGTGATGGTGAATTGCTGGCTCTGCTGCAGCCTCTATCCGACCCCCCCTCCCCTCGGCCCTGTGTCACACACCAGCTTCAGTATCTGACAGTCCTCCGAGCCGGGCACACACACACACACACACACCAACTGCAGCTCTGTTTTAGTGGCAAACATGGAGCCACACTGCCTCCTAGGGGACATATACTAACCTAATGGATTGTATATTTAGCAAAAAAAAAAAAAAACTAAGGCAAACATACAGAACTAGTGTGTGGAAAATGTAAACTAATATTCAATAGCTTAAAGGAACCACCTTTAGACGCAATAGCCTGAAGGATTTGTTTTCTTTAAGACCGTGTCTGACTATAAAGGTTTATAAGTATTGATTCTTTCAGCCAGTTTTAACTGAACATCAGCTGTCGGACAGACGGTCTCACATCTGACTCCAAATTACTTTGGAGTACAAAAAAGGTTTAAGATAAACTCAATGACTGTAAACTTCTTATGTCACATGGCTGCAAAACAAGCACAAACTACTGTGTTTAAGAAAGTAATATGAAATCTTTGTGTTGCCATTTGGTTTACACATGTTGCAAAAAAAACTCCACATTGGTCTCAAATGTTCACAGGTCCGAGAACTCCTCCAAACAAGCCAACCTGTTCAGTCTTTTTTTAACTGCACTGCCATAAAGTGACGTTTAATGAGGCCTGCAACGTCTGACCTTGGGGTAAATGTCTTTCACATTTCCCTTCTTGAAGGCTTAAAAACTGTCGAATCTTTGACTTACCGTATTTTCCGCACTATAGGGCGCCCTGGATTATAAGACACACCATCAATGAATGGTCCGTTTTTGAACTTTTGTCATATAGAAGGCGCACCGGGCTGTAAGGCGCATCAAGCGAAACAAAACAGCCCCGTCTTTTCAGACATAAGCGACAAGTATATACGCCTCCACCGCTCGCTCAGGTCCACAGAGCCCTGCACGACTCTTACTGAGCCTTAATGCTGCAGCGGTGCAGCTTTGTAGTTTACCAAAGTTGTACTCAAACATCATGACGTCTTACATATATAAGGTGCTCTGGATTATAAGGCGCACTGTGGTTTTTTGAGAAAATTGAAGGCTTTTAAGTGCGCCTTATAGTCCGGAAAATATGGTATGTAAAGAATCTCTTTAACTGTTGAATAAATATCATATCATTTGGAAATGGCCTTCCCAAACTGATAAACAGCTGCCGTCTTTCCTCCATGGAAGTGTGTTAACCCACCTGAATCTGCTTTTATTAAAGTCCTCACACTTATTAATAATCGATTTATTAAAGTTAACTTGATTAGCAGCACCTGGCTGATATGATCTCCATGGAAACAGTAGGGATGTATCTTGTTTTAAACACACTGCTTCTGCATTTTGGTTTAGTTTTAGTTAAATAAATAAAGCAGTGTAATACATTACACACTGGTGTTCATCTAAAGTCCAAGTCACCAGATTTAAAGACCCAATAAGAAGAAGACACGAAAAATCCTTGAAGAGGGGCTACTTTTTAAAAAATATATATTATCATTATTATTATTATTATTAGCATGGCTGCATATATGCAAAATTTGAATTTCTTAAGTACACATACAAGCATCAGTTTACACAAAGAGCTTACTGTTGACAAATCAGGAGACATTTGTGTTTCTGAATTTAAAGCAGGAATATCTACAAATAACTCTGGCACTAACACAAAAACACAGAGCTACGCTGAGGGAACCACCGCTTTATTTCCCTACTAAAATCTTAAACAGAATTATATTCTACTGAAAACCTCAGGTAGGGTTGCAGCTTGTTGTGATCAGAGGTGAAATGTTCTTTGCCTAAAACATGAGGCAGAATCAATAACTGATAGGTGAGAGTTAGTGACATTTAGGACTTTTACAAACCAAGATGTCCACCTAATAAAACACGTTAATTACAGCCGCTCACCGTAAAGCCTGCAGCTGTATGTCTGCAGACTGTTGAGAAGATCTTTGTTGCCCCGAGAAGCTGCAGCCTGGATGGAAACAATGAGCTGGGCAGAAAGCGTCGGGTTACGGTGGCCCAGCTGGGACAACTGCACAGGGAGGGACGCCAACCAACGACACAGCACCTTGCTCCTGCAGACAGAAGGGGTGGGGGGAAAATACGCAAACAGCTTTGTGTGAATACAAAGAAACAAATCCAGGCTGAAAATTGTTAGACTTCAAACAACCGTGACCACCAGAGAGAGAGAAACCTACTGCCTGATACATGTTTATAGCTGTGATGTTAAACAAAATCTAAAACAAATTTCTGAAGAAATGATGCTCAAAGTGCAAAGGGAAAATTCTGAGCTCAGCTACAATGGGAGTCAATGAGACTTTAAGTGTGCAAACTCTGGGGGGAAAAAAAAAAAAAAAAAAATTCTATAGCAGTGAGAGTAAAAGAAGACAAAAACAAATAATTTGAATGTTTAAACATTATAATATATTTTTCACATACTTTCTCATTTGTATGCATTTTTTAGAACTATGAAACAATACCTCAAATTTAGCAAGAAACAAAACAAAACAAAAAAAAAACTACTTGTTACATATAAAACTCAGGCACTTGAGTAGTCTTCTCTAATATTTAAGGCTCCTGCATTTAATAAATTCCACATTGAAATAAAGAGGCGTGTCTGAAGAAATCAATGAAAATCTCCCGAGAGAGGGGAAATATATGCAATGTTTTTTTTTTTTTTTAATTCTCAAAGAGTATGTTAATTTTTCCATTTTATAAATGTCGAGAACAACTGGATACTACTCGTCCACGCTGGGGGGTGTTGGACTTAACCACCTTCTTGTAATCACTTTCTTACTAGCCACCAGAAGTGCCTGGAATAGTTTACCATCACCTTTATTCCTTTATTTCCCAAATATAGACTTAGAAAGGCTTGTCTTATTTGGGGTTTAAACACATCATTTAACCCCCTGCTGATATCAGCCCAATAAAAATATCTTTTCTCAACAGCTGCACTTCAGTAACAGTTTTCTGCTGTGGCTTTAATCATCATCATCATCATCATCATCATCGCTTGGCTGAACTGTAAATGTCTGAAGACGTTAACAACGAGCTCCGAGGTTACCTGGTGATGTGCGCGTGTCCCTGCTCCTGCAGGTACAGTTTGCTGAAGAAGGCGAGCAGCAGCGACCGCGTCTGCAGATGAAGGTTCCTCTGTTTGTAGTAGACGTAGACCGCGGCCAACAGCTCCTCTGTCACTGCTGCACAGAACACAAATACAGATATACTGAAAGCTGAAGTTATCTGTGACTTAGAAATGTTTAATGAGATCTCTCGTGGTCCTTGCCACCTTTACACCAACACAGATGAAGAAAACAAGATTTTTTTTTTTTCAATGAACAGTTTTATTATGCATCTATGTGCTAAAAATCTTTCCAATTGAATGCTTTAATCAAACTTTTATTTCAGTTTTAGAATAAAACTTGTCATGAAAATTTTATAAATAAACCAGAAAAGCACCCTAATCAGATCCATCCAGCCCTGACTGAGAGGAAAGTCTGTATCAAACAGATACTAATGAAAATCAGGAGTTCATGCTATATATGTTTGTTAACCATCTATTTAGTAATATGCAGAAGTTCAAAGCTGTGTTTCTGACAGAGTGGAGACGTCTTCGGACAGAAACTGTTGCCGCTCAGAGGCCTCCGCGTCGATGAAAACATGCGCACACTGCTTACTTTTGCTTCTTTGCGCGAGCGCCAGCTTCCACACGGTGCCCAGCAGCATGTGCAGCTGCTTGTAGCTCAGCTTCACCCCGCTCCCCAGGGTGTCCCGGACAAACGTCCTCAGCGGGGACAGCCAGTCTCCGTCCGCCTCTTGACTGGGACCCTGCTTCTGGCTGAGGGACACCATGACCTGGCAGAGAGTGATGTTCAAGGCCAGAGGCTCCACGGTCGGAGCAGGAACAGCTGCAGTCTGTTTACTCCTGAGGAGAGGGAGGTAAGATATCAGGACTCACAACTTATCACTGGAATGTGTTTATTTAAACCAATTTATTAATTATTGCACACAGAGAAAACAACAGAAACAAGAACATACAGGTTGATTGTATGCAGCTTTAATAATCCTGAGAAGTGATGAAGCAGAAACTCAAGTTTCACTTGTTAAAGATCCTGTTCAACTGTTACTGAGAACAGAACGTGAACGGCTTTTCCACAACAACCAATCTGAATGCAACTAGTTTTACAAAGCTGTAACTTTATAACTGTGTCTTGTTATTTAAAACACAATTGATCCCTGTCAGATGATCTTATTGTTTCAGCAGTTCTAAGGAATCTATAGGTAATAAACACTTGGAAACATTTCAACAACATTCAAACAAAATTTAACCCAAAAAAGGAGCCATTCACAGCATATTTTACAAAAATTATAGTCCAAAATCTGTCCAAGATTTATGAAAATAATTTTGGTTTTGTACAATTAGAAAGGTGCACTAATCAATACTTCAGAAACAGAAGAAAAACAGGTTGTGGACATGTGAGGAATTGATATTTAACAAAACAAAACATTTGCAAATGCTATAAAAAATGAAGAAAGACAGTGAAGGAAAAGTGTTTGCCAACATGTTCCTACCTTTTGACGTCACTTTTCTTCTTATGTTTTGGTGTGTCCCGCGTACCATAAGGAAAGTTTTTTATGAAGTGCTGCTTAAAATCGCCCACATATTCCTTACGTAACCATGCATCCTAAACAAAAACAAGGCTTATTGTCAGTTTTGATTTGAATAAAAAAAATACACAAAAAGCTAAAAGAAACATATCGAGCTATTTGTGCTGCATCTCACCAGCGCGTCCTGGTTCTCCAGCTGGGTGGGCAGTTTTCTCAGCAGCTGCAGAATAGTCAAGACCTGGAACATGACAGACATGGCATCCGGAGTGAGCAGGTGAGAGCCCTCCGTGCTGTTCCAGGAACAGTCGTTAGTGCAGGTTTCAACCCAAACCTCCAGCAGCAGAGGCACGAGTGTAGCAGCAAACCTCTGAACTGTCTCGATCGAGTCCAGACCCTCGCTTATTGAAGCTCCCGAGTCCACCTTAGGTCTGCTCAGTAAAATACGTGAAACATTTGCTTAGTTTTAGGACACTTTGTTCAAAAATATGGTGAGCTCCAAAGTTCGCATATCCGTTACCTGAGTCTAAAAGTGGAGTGGGGAGACGGTTTAGCGCCAGAGTTTTCGTACACTTTAACTTCGACTTTCTTGCAAATCAGATCCTCCCAGTTGAGATGCAGAGGCGTAACACGGCCCTTCCTACTTGAAGCAAACACTCCTTCAGTTCGTATCGACAGATCACCTTCCTCCACTGGTCTTTCCTCAACGACTGCCTGCAGAAAGTGGCCAAGCCTGTAACACGAGCAGAAAAAGAAAAATACCACAAGTCTGACATCCTAATTCGTTAATTTTAAAAATTAGTGAGCTTGTGAGCAGGTTGTCTCTGTACCTGAGAAGAACAGACAGTCGCCACTGCTGGCTGGTCACAGTCCTGTCAGGGTTCACCGTCAGCGCCCACGTTTGGCCTTTGGCGCCCAGGGACTTTTTGGCTCCCCCTGTGTTCTGCCTATGAGAGATCAGCTCCAGGAAGTTCGTAAGGAGCACGGCAGGTCGAGCGGCGAGCAAAGACGGGTAGTGCTCCAGGAAGACATCCAAGACGTTCATAGCATCCTCCTGGATGCCTTGCTCGATGTGGGTCATGGCACAGGACATGTGAGCGCTGAGGAGGGGGAAAAACGGAGCCACTCTTTCTGCAGGCACAGACTGCGCAACAAACCTGCAAAGCACATTCAGAAAGCACGCTGCTTGAGACTGAAACACGACTTCACCAAATGCAATGAGTTTTCAGCGAACGTGTTCCCTCTCTCACCTGAGCACACGGGTAGCTGCCACACGAACGTTACCATCCTTGTCTGTGAGAACAGCAGCCACTTCGGAGAGCAGGCGTGAAAGATGCTGCTCCAACAGAGAGGGATTACCGGACAGCAACTCTCTTAAACCCAACAAGGCACTGTGTTTCACATTGGCGTTGTAATGATGCAGCTGAGACAGGAGATCCTGAGAAGAGAAGGGAAATTTTAAAATCCAGAGCTAAATTTGTAGAATAAAATTAAATTTGAAGTTTGTTGTACCTACATTGATACCCAGTTGTCTGTGAGTTGTGGGGCCACTTGTGTCTCTCTTCAGTTGTTCAGACAGATAGATTCCCCTTGAGCGAAAGTTAGTATTGGTGGCGTTATCCGCCTTGGGTTTCTTCTTCCCCACTTTTAGCTTGACCTTCTGGAAATCATCCTGCCTCTTCTTCTTCTTGGCCTTCATCTTTTGCACAGTAGATGTCTCTCCTTGACATATAATGAGTTTATTAACTCATGGATTGATTTCCGGTTATGTACATATTGCTCAAAATTTACTCTAAACGATAATAGTGATAATAATAAAAAACACCAAGTACATCAGAGGAGCTGCACGTTTGCATTCACATGCTAATTGCTAACATGCAGCAGCATGCATAGTGAGTGTTATGTTTCCTTAAACTTACCAAAAAGGATCTGTCTTTATCCGTCAGATATTTACACAACATCAAGCATCCAGTCGGTATGTACTGTTGAAGATATATTCACCCAGCGAAAGACTTTCAATTTATACAAAGATATTTCTTCAACCTCGTCTTGGCTGTTACTGGGTCCTTTGACTCGGCGTGTGCATGTCTACAATGCTACAGCTCAACAACTACGGAGCTAACGTTAAAAAGAAGGCCTAAGCTTCTACATTTAAGGTTAATTGTAGGTTTTTTTTAGCGCCGTGTTCCGTTTCATTTATATCAATGTAATAAAAATAACCAAAATTAAAATAACACAAAACCAAGCGTCTTAAAACATGCAAACGCTCTAGGAAAGCGTGACGGTACGTCTTGATGTAACAAATAAACGCACCCACATAGCTGTCTATATATGTGCCTTACGAAAATAATTTATTTTAAGTTTTTTAACAATTTAACGAAAAGTGACAGCCATGTCAGGGTAATCAGATAGATTTAGCTGGCCTTACTAAATTTTGTGGAGGTATAATTAACGCGTTTACAAAATTAATCTACTTTTTTTTTAAAAGGCGAAATAATCGTGCTTCTATTTTCTGTTAGTTTCTCTTGTGGTTGGTTCATTCCAGATAAAAAAAACAACTAAAGCCGACCTTCTGCTCACAAAAACCTCTGGGTTTGCATTAAAATGTCCAGGTATGACAGGTTACACCTTGTAGCTTAAGTAATGTGTAATGAGATGTGTAGCTTTTAACTTGTTGAGATTTTATTCAGTGGCATTATTGTCATTCTGTGAAAAGGTATTTCAAGCATCGTCTGGCTAGGCCTACACACACGCACTCAGAGCTAATCCTCGTTTAATTAAAACCCAAGCGATCCTTGAAATGAATGCATATCGCCCGCCGCCTGTCGTGCCAAAGTTTAGACTAAGATCACCTTAAATTGAGAAATGACGGATGTTGCAGCTGTTTTGGTCAAACTAACAACAACGTTGTGCTGTATCGCGAGATTTCACGCTCAGAGTACGTGTTGTTCATGACTCCCAGCTACTACCACGTCAAATTTTAATTCAGTTCTTGTAAAATTGGCTGAATTGTAGCCGTTTTGAATGGGGTTGGCTCCAAATGTTATTTAGTTGTAGATGCATCCCCATTGATTATTTACTGAAAGTTTCATTAAAATTCATCCTGGTTTGGTAACAAACATGTGCACATACAAAGATATGAGAGATAAAAAATACATCTATTTAAATAATATACACAATGTATGGTCTGAAAGACTTGAAGTTGTTCTGAAATATTCCCACAATCATTTGGATTAAAGAAATTCAAGTTGCGTCTCTGTTACTGTACAAAAAAACCTCTGTTAGCAGAAACACCTCTTCGATAAAGACAATTTTCAGAACATTTGGTTAATTTTGAAGTTGATCACGACTTGGCTACTAAATTATTTACTTGTCTCTTTTATTTCACAGTACTGAGAACATGGAGTCCATGTTCTTCTCGGAGACTCAGGCTTCAGGAGAAAAGCATCCAGGTCCACCAACGACCGGGCCTCCAAGGAAGAAGTTTAAGGTAAATATTTTCTTTTGGATATCTTTTAACGCTTCACACAACAGATATTGTCAGGATTACACTTTTTTACCTTTTTGCATATCATGTTGGCTTTTTAAGCAAGGAGCATTTGATGTGCTCTATATTTATACATATTTTTTTTTACTAGTATAAATCATTGGTCGTTTAAGTTGCTTGATGAGCCACGTGGCCGCAGTCATTTGTAGGTTGGACGTCTTTCCTGCTTTCTGTGCTTTCACACTGCAGTGGTGTGAGTTTAACACCAATTTTACAAAGCTTAGTTTGCAAGCATTTATTAGATCATTAAAAAAAACTCAGTTTTTTTTTGTATTGGTTTGAAGACCTCAGTTGATGTGGAAATAATCTGAGGTGTACAGAATTTTCTATGTTTTCAGTTTTTGCAGTGATCTACAGAACCAATAAACAAATGCAGGTAGTTTTTATAGTTCTCAGAGCTCTTAGCCTCAAACGTGGAGTTTAACAGGTCGTTTCGCCAGTTTGAATTACAGCAGTTCTAAAAATAAAGCGTCCATATTGATGCGTAAACGCAGCTCAGTACGTGCAGCAGTGAGTGAACGGGACAGCTTTGATTCACGATCATGAACCAGCTCAGAGTTCAAACAGAACAAGACAGTCCACATAAGGAATTTTAAGTTAGGAGTACATTTATTTGACCAGAAGGGGAAAAATGCTGCTCAGTCAGATTTGTTTTATGAGAAGTGCGTGTATTTGGGAATATGTGATGTCTGAAGAGCTCAAAATGCCACCAAATTCCATTCTTGCTCGCTGAGGATGGACAGAACAAAGACACTCTGCGGTCGTAAATCTCAATCAGGAGAAGTTCTTGGGCTCTTATGCCTGACGCACTCCTGCCTCTCCGTCTCCTACGGGGGCCCTTGGGGCTCCATCCACCAAACCAACATTGAGAACTGGTTGTTGTGGCTGGTCCCCCCACGGTGCATCTCCTGTATCTGGGGGAACACGCGTGCGCAAAAGAAGAAGAACACGCCATTTATGTCAACGCAGGCTCCTGCTGATTGTTGAAGTCTGTACAAGACCAAAAAAAAAGCCGTAACAGGCTCAGATATGCACTGGCAATAGTTTAAAATCCCACTGTCAAAGAGATAAAACGTAAAAGTTTTACCAAAAACTGTTGCCAGGTTTGAACTGATGCAACAGCAGTCTGTGGAAACACATTTTTACAGGCTGTTGCTTCTCGCATTCCTACTTGACACAAACATAAACTTATCTGGGTTTTTTTCACTCTGGGACTTTTGTCTCTAATGCATTTTTTTGCTGTTTTTGATCCAGATGAGGGAAATGTGTCAAAAATAAGAAATTATCTTCATTTAAAACAGAAAAAAAGAAAATATATTAAATAAGGTAAGCCACATCGATAAGAAAAGTTGTACCGTTCATATTCATCCTTATGCAAAGGGGTTGTATGTGAACTTATTTGTGCAACTTTTCTTTTTCTTTGTTTGCTTCTATATTTTAAGCTTTTGATTCAAAGCACCAAAACGCATCAGTCTGGCCAAAGGCGCACACGGGTCGTGACCTCGGTGCTCATTTATGTGGCCGTAACAGACAAGTCTGTAGGTTGAATGTCGGGAGCTCTCGTGTAATAAAAGTGCAATAACTTTCCTTTTCCTTTTTTGAATCACTGACAGCGTTGCTGTTCTCATTTGATGAGAATTTAGAGCCATCACTGGACGACACACTTTAGAGCCCACGTCTGTTCATTCCTGTGGCCGTCTCTGCGTAATGCAGGGGGGGGTCATTGAGAACGAAGAAGTGACGGCTCTGTGGCGCGTGTGGCGTGTCGGACATGGACGAAGAGTTCAGTCCTCTGCTGGGTGTCATCCTGTCACTAATTTTTGTGTCTCTTCTCCTTCTCGTGGGTTTATCCCCTCTGCTGACAGAAAAAGCATCCACAGTACCCTGCTGACATAGGTAAGTCTTCTTTTTTACACACGGTGCCACTCCCAGTGCCGAGAGTTGAAGCTCGAGACTTTAACTTTCCCGCTTCGTGGCACCGGGGGCGACCTGCTCGCCTCTCGGTTGGTCCCTCAGAGATCAAGGGGCCTGTTTTGGTGCCATCTCATAAGTTTTGGTCTCTAGAGATCACTCATAAAAGTAGGTCTGCAAAAATATTTTCCAGTCCAGACTCGTTAAATTAAGATAATTAATTTAAGATGTTGCAGCTCTTTCAGCAACTTCGTCTGAAATCCCCTTTTTGGGCCGGGGAGCTGTCTACGCTTTTAATCACTGCTGAGTGCAGTGTTAAGTTTTAGTTGCCCATGTTTCACCGGCAACTTTGTTGGTCACTGTAAACTTGACTAAAGTATTTATCTGAGGTTCTGCACGGACTGCTCCATCACTGCGGCACAGACGTGATCCTTCTGTCGCAGGAGGCACGGAGGAAAGCGGTGCATCGTAGTGGGATGTGTCCTGTGCAGAGCATTAGGGACCAAAGTGGGGGGGATAGCCGAGAACCGTTGTTCTTGTTCCTCTCCCAGATTTCAAAAGACACGAGGAGTTTGTCTTACGGCGTTCAGTTCATGAAGTTGTTGCAAGTTGTGTAAAAAAAAAACAAAAAAAACACAACACGCTCTAATGGCGGTAGGTTTTTCCCAAAAGATTCAAACCTGACTGACACGTTGATCAAGTTTCCTGGGCGGACACATTAAGTCTTGGACAATTCTCAAAGTATATCTCGGTTCCTGATTGTTTTTTGTTTTGTATGTTTGTTTTTTTCTCAGTGTTCTCAAAAGGCAATTTTCTCCAAACCGTGCCCTCTCTGAGCAAACTGTTGAAGGGGGTCACTGGGATTATCGGTAAGGAGATTTGCCTTTTCCCTCACGCACACAAACCGCTCCTCCCTCCGTATTGAGATATAAAAATGGATGAACAACACAACGTCGTGTCCGCAGGCCTCCAGTATGTGTGGGAGTACCGCAGCCCGAGTAAAACTGTTCAGCCGCACTACCTCTGCAAGCTCTGCTCCCTGTCCTGTGTGCAGCATGACATCACGGACCACGTGAAGGGCTGGAAACACTGCTTCAAATACATGGTAGGACCCGCCTCTTCGCGAGCCTGACGGCAACGCTTCTGTGCTGGAGAAGTACTCATCTCCCATTCTGCGCTCCACACAGAAAAAATATCACTCTGACAAGATCACCTTTGAAGAGGAAGATGTTGTCAAAGACCCTTCACTCAAAGGTCCGCTTAGAGCCGCCGCTGCAGAGGTGGAAAAGGCAGAGGGGAGGGGGCAAATTAGAGTAAGTGACCGACTGCTGTTACAACTTCGTAGTCTTGGTTTTATGGCTCTGGTTTAAAATAAACTGCATTTCTTGAATGATTTCATCAACTTTTTTTATCTGTTGAAACAGCTAGCAGCAGTAAAATAAAAAAAGTGCCCTTTAGCTTTTTAAAGTGATGTGCGCACGCTTGAATGTTTTTTACTTGTGCGTCAAAACCCCCCCGTTTTGCACATTGGGCGCCTAATTTTCTGCCCCGCTGCTCTCTATGAAAAGGTACGGCGACGAAACGACGGGTGGGCATTGTTGTTGCCTCCTGTCAGTCAGCGCCAGAGACCGAGCCGATCTGACGTCCATGTGGAACAGAGAGCTGACGGGACGGGGAAACGCCGAACCGGACGCTGGCGCCGTTGCGTTACACGTCACACTTTTGTTCCCACAGTGTTGGCAGGACCGTCCGAGAGCGGGCGCCGTGGCATCGCGGCATCGCCCGACGAGCAACCGCACTGCAGTGACATCACAGATGAAAGTGGCTGTTTTTTAACAAGTTAAAATTGTTGTTTGTGGCTTTCAGGTGATTCTAAGGGAGCCCTTTGACGTCCCAAGTTTCAAAGGATTCCGTAAGTTGTTCTGCTGCGCTTCCACTGAAAAGCTTTTCCTCATGCATAAATTATTAACACAGATAAACAAATATTTTAATCAGTAGCTGTGTGGAAACACGTGTATGAAGTCTTATTACCAGTAATGAAGGAAACAGCCTCTCTCTGCTGAAGGACACGTTAAACTGCTGTAACTCACTTTTACAGAGAGTTCAGTATCTTTGTTTCAAACTTTGGCATGCAAGGTGATGGGCTGTAATGGTACTTTTATTTGTTTTTGACTTTTAATTGATTTGGTTTGGCTCATTTGTTAAATTTAGGTTAACCTTCAGGCAAACGCACCTGTAGCTTATTTTATCAAACATTAAAAGTATTAGGGAGGTATTGTCATTGATCTCGTGGCGTTGGAGCCGATGAATTGTCTTTACCTCTGAAGAATCGTTAGACCTGATGTTGGTGAAACTTTTCCTAATGCATAGAAAAGACAGATCTGATCAGGTGTTGATAGTTGTTTTGCAAGTGTGGAAACGGCTGTAGCTGCTTTTATAAAATTATTCATCTCTCTTGTCCTAATTTGAACTGGCAGGTTCTGCTGCTCCAAGAATAGGGCCTCCACCACCACGTCAAGGGCTGGGACCAATGGGCCCCCCCTTTGGTGAGCTCTCTTAGCATTTGAAGTCCACTGCATGAAAGTTTCTCACGGTATCAGCGTGTTTATATTTGTGTGTAATCATCTCACAGGTCCAGGTCCCAGGTTCCATGACTCAGGGTTTTCAGGGGAGTTTTCCCCTCAAGGTGACCCGTTCTCCAAGTACGGAGAATACGAAGAGCCTGGTTTCGGAGGCTACATGTCGAGGGACACGTTTACCGGCCCTGGTATGGATCGAGCACCGTTCTCAGATGATCTGGGTCAACGCCTGCCTGGGGGCGGGAACGGTTTTGGTCCTGGCGAAGGAAGAGCCCGCTACGGTAGGAGTGGACAGCAGGACGAGGGCACCGGTAAAATGTACCAAGGTGCCCAGATGGGGGACAGCTTCAACGACAGGCCGCTGGACAGACCGGAAGGGATGGGAGCAGCTTCGGCGAGCAGCAGCCTTCCTAATACTCTGCTCACATACCTGGTGAGTACCAAATCAGCAAGCTGGTTAGTAGTACTTTGCTGAGGATTGAAGATGTTAAAATGCTTTTATTTTTTTAGGACACTTTCCAGATAGAGAATGAGTCCGACGCACAGTTGGTGCTAAAGGTGACACAGAAACTAACAGACGTGTTGATGGAGTACAGGCTGCGGAGCATATCAGGGGTACCAAGCTCATTTTTAACTAACTATATTAAAATAATTGTTGACGCATATTAGAACCAATATGGCCCTTTTATTCAAATCTGGTCTACTATGCTTTGTGCAGTGTAAAACCAGACATGAGCAAATCTTTTTTATTTTTTTTGTTGTTGTTGTGAATAAAAAAAAAATGTCTTCTCCCTTTTGTCTTTTGTCCTCAGGGTTCAAACGCTAACTCGTCAATGAGCAATGATGAGCAGTTCTCCAGTAACCCCTCAGGTACAGCAGCAAGTCCCGCTCTTAATAAACCCGAATTTAAGTTATCCCTCCAAGTCGTAAAGTTGGATCAGTTTTTATTTATTTGGCGCTTATTGAAATTCTTTTATAAAACAAATTATTATCCAACAACACCATCTTAGTAGAGGTGAACTGCAACTTTAAAGTTAATACACAAGTGGAACTTATTAGACATGGTTTACAGAAAAAACTGCCTCAACACACAAAAATATGAAAATAGGGTCTTTCTTCCATGTCAGTCAGAATAACATTTTTGGAATTGTCTTCTTGCAGGTCCTTCCAGGTATTCCGATCGTCCATCCCAGTATTACAATTGAAATTAGAAGATGGAGCCTCGATCTTCTCATCTCGCCATCTGTTCTAGATGCACATCATTTTCAGCTGTCGGGAGTTCTTGAAACTTTTTTTTTGTTGTTGTTTTTCTTCCACGCTTCGTTCTTTTTCGTGTATTTTTCTAATAAATTTCCAAAGACAGGAGTGGCACAAAATGATCTTGGCATGTTTTAGTGGATCGTTTTTGACTGTATGCAGTCCTCTTCCCCAGGATCTAATAAAAGTTGTGGGGGTGAAAAAAATTAAAATGTTTAAAAATGTAAAGCTTATTTATAATGAAGGTAGCATCTGTAGATATGTCTTCTTCGGTACATCCAGGAATGCTCCTACAGAGGAGACGTCATCAGATTTACGTGGACACGAATTTGGATTCTAGGAACAGCGATGTGTTTAGAATAGGTCTAAACACATCTCCGAGTTTTGTTTTTTCCTTTTATGGTAGCTTTGTTTTCCTCCTCACGTGTAAAAGGCTGCAGCTGTTTTGAAAAAAAAAAAAAAGAATTCAATTCTAGCGACGAGACGGTCACATCAGTGGGGCTTTCCCTCCGGAAAGATCTCAGTTTACTCAAAATACTGTAGGTGTTTAAAAGTTTGTTTCAAAATGTACAAAACATAAATGGAGACAAAGCTTTGAACAGCCTCATACGGATTATTGGAAATGCTTCCATACTTTTTGCCCCCAGCTGAACTTCAAACAAAAAAGGCAAACGGTTTTCTTAAAATGTCCAAAAGCAACTGTGTCCGACAATTAAACACTTGCCAAGATGTCCTCCATTTGCTTCATGCTTATGCGGGTAAGAAGCACATTGGTCCCCAGGAACGTCTTGCCGTGGATCGTCTGAGCCTGTGCGGCCAGCTTTTCAGACTGGAACTTAATCACAGCTTCGCCGGTGCCATCGCCATTACGGTCGCGCAGCAAAATTATGTCGTCCGTCTTCAGCTTAAACTGGCAGAAAAGGTTCTTTATTTGGCTTCTCTGCACATCTGCAGGCATGTTTCTAACGAACAGGCACGTCTGAAGGGCTTGGCCCAGGTTTTTGCTCGGTAATGCTTCCAGCTCAGCCGAGTCGGATTCCCTCCTCCTGCACAGCCTCGGATCTGCCCGAGCAGACCTCTGATACTTCGGGTGGTTCTTTAAGAGCATTTGTGACATGTCCTTTCTGGTGATCGACGAGACCTGAATGGTGTCAGAGCCCACGTGGCAGCCAGAGAGGTTGATCGCGTAGTCAAAGTCCTCGGCGCGGTTAAAAATGAGAAAAGCTTTATCCGTCCTGCTGCCGTTTTTGTCGAGCAGATGGAGCACATTTTTGTGTGAAATGTTTGGACACCCGAATAATTCTTTTATCTCAGTTTTTGTCATAGTACAGAGCAGATTGCTGACGACGACGATGTACTCCTTAGATTGCGATGGCGAAGTCGTTGAGGGAGCGTCAAGTTTTTGCCTTTTTGACGGTTTCAGCGGGAACTGCTTTGCAGTTTTCCTCTTTAGCTGCAGCACAGACCCCCTCTTGTTTAAGTTGTCCTTAAGGCGTCGCTCAGGTTTCTGCGTCACCCAAACATCTGAAGCATTTTCACATTCTTCAAGAGCACCGAGCCACATTTTTTCATCTGCCCCGCGTACTTCGACACAGACGGAGCCGAGTAACTGTTTGTTGAAGCGAAGGGCATCGAACGCGTCCCGGATTTTTGCGAACTTCACAACGCAGCCACGACTGGGTCCCAACCGAACGTTTACTATGGCTTCCTGTACAGTCAGCCCTTTGAAAAAATTGCAAATGTCTTCTTTTGTGGTTGAGGCTGGCAGGCCAAATAGCCTGACGTAGCCTGGCCTTGAGTTCAAGGTTTGCTCCGGCGTCTCCGTCTCTTCAGAGGGTACGCCTGTGCGTTCGTCCGTGTGAAAATCCACTCCTGGCAGCGTAGTTTGTGTTGACTGGAGATGTTGAAGGACGGTGCAAATTCCAAAAAGAAAGGCTGTGTTGGAATCCAGAGGGTGCTCATTTGAAGCTGAAACGTCTGAAGTATTGGCTGAAGGCTCCTGATCGTCTAAACGCGGTAAATTTTCTGCATCTGGCTCAGATGAAAACTCAGCAGAAGGTAAAAGGTTTGCTGCGTCGTTGTCCTCTCGAGGGCTTGATGGAAAAGTTGCAGCCGATTGTGGCTGAGGCGCAGCGAGCCGGGAAGCTTTCGCTTTTATCAACGACTCCAATCTGTGCTCCAGCTGCGCCATGCTGCTTATGTGCAGGAGAACCTTGGAGCCTTTAATGGGCCGTCCACTCTGACGCATGGCGAGCTGCGCTTCTCTTTCTGTCCTGAATGCAATAAAGGCCTCTCGGAGACTTCCTCCCACGATGTAAACTCCTCCATCGGGAATGTGCAGAGGCTCAAAGAACGAGCGTATATCATCAGAGCCTGCCTTCTCGTCCAGGCCTTGCAGTCGCAGGATTACGGACATTTCTCCCTCATGCAGGCTGGGTGGTGTCTGAAATTTCTGAAAACTCTGGTGGGGCAAAAAAAGAAGGAAAAAAAAACAGCCAAGAACAAAAAATGTTTAAGATTAAGGTTTACATGGGAAACAATGCCAGAGGAAACAGTTGCCACAAAGATAAGCTTTATGCAGGAAAGGCGGGAAAGCTTAAAAGGTAAAACAAAAAAAAAACGTGTTTTACATAAAATGCACACTTATACTTACTCTCTTTCTCTTTCAGAATATTGTCTAAAGGTCGTTCTGTCAGGCGTGTTATTGTTTAAAAATCCTGTCTTGGTTACGGAGACGTCCTCCCGCTTTCCCTTTCAGCCCAAATGCGCAGTTTTCCCTCTTTTTATAGCCGGAGATCTGCCTCGGCTCATTACTGACACCTACTGGCCGGAGTGTGAACTACAAGCGGCGCCTGGTCTCGGTTTAATCTGATAGGCGCACTGTTTTGTTTTTGTTTTGTTCCGGTTATTTACATTCGGTTGCGTTTAATTGCTTATTATGAGAAGATTCACGACTGATTTCCATGCACAGTAAGTAAAAAGCAAAAAACAGACCGGTGGTAAATATGGTAATAATCCTAAGTAAATGCATCTTTTAAATTGAAAGTGTAACATTCCTTGGAGGAATGCCTTATTAAAACCTTGAAGATAACTGTTATGCATGATACTGCGAGATGCTGAGGTCTCAGCTTCTACCATATCAATTTTTAATTCAATCTCTGTAAAAATGCCTGAGTTTCAGCTATTTTTGTGTTGGTTAACATTAGATAAGGTGTGACAGTCATTTTGAATTTTACTGGCTTCAAAAGGTAATCAGCTGTAGATACACATCCAATGAATACTATCTCAAAGTTTTAATAAAGTCCATCCAGTGGTTCATGAGATATTTTGCTAACAGACTAACAGGGTTGACTCAACAGTTAATGCTAAAGTTTTAAGCAAAGATCTTGTGCAACGAGTAGCACTTGGAGAACATGTTTTGGCAGCTTCACAACTACTGCCACGCCAAGTTTTAGGACTGTATCTGCAAAATTGACTGAGATATTGCCTTTTTTATATTTTCTAAGATCAGTTGGCTGTGGCGAACATTTTGAATTGGGTTGTAGAGGTGCATCCAATATTTATTTCCTGAAAGTTTCATTAAAATCCTCTCAGTGGTTCATGAGATATTTTGCTAACAGGCACACAAAGTCGACACTAAATAGTCGATGGCAACATTTTCAAGCAAAGATCTGTAACTGCTCAGGATATGTTTAGCTCAGCTTAGCAGCTTGTTTGTGGGAAAAGAAACACATCTTGCAAAATGACCCAATAGGAAGCTGAAACTTTGACTGCAGCGAAGCAAGGAATCGACAAATCTGGAAAGTTATCAACAAAAAGCATTCAGTACAAATCTAGACTTTGTCTCGGCATTATTTGTTTTCTAGTAATATGATGCATTTCTTCAGATTTTGTATTAGGCTCATTCCAGTAAATCCTTAGTTGAGAGAAAGATGTTACTTACATGATCTTCAATAAGTTGTGTGAGCTGTACTTTGATGGCTTTGATAAAGGAAGTGAACCAAGTTGAGTTTCATCATGCAAAGGTGTTGTTTGTATTTCCTGTAAAACTCCCCGTGACTCACATTCTGCTAAAAAAAAACAAAAAAAAAACACAGAGGACTCTTGTGGAAAAAAACCCTCAACTATCATATTACATAGGTTGTGTTTTATATCACAAAATATCCCACATTTATCTGTTAAAACCCTGTTCAGACAGTCTGTTTATTTTAGTTGCAGTTTCTCATTATCCCTAAGCACATTTTCTCTTACACGCTTTGCTATGATTTGCAGTTTTCTCGGAAAATCTCTGAACTGCTCAAGGCAGATCTGCAGTTGCACCCTTATAAACAAATTAGTTCTCTCTGCTCGGTTTAGACCATTTACTCCCGAGGGACAGAGCTGCAAAAACATTAACATGTGTGCAGGAAATCGAAAATTGTGAATTTAAAAACAAAAATGTCCCCTTTTGTCATGGCCATAGGGGACATTTGATTAGATTTACTTTTTATTTTTCCTTAAAATGCTTTTTTTTCCTTGTACTTCTTTTTAAACGTCATGTAAAAAGCACTCTGAATTGCCGCTGTGTTTTAAATGTTCAACATAAGTAAACTTGTTTTTCTTTTGGACATTGTTGGTGTTTCTTCTTCCCGTGTTTTTTCTTTTGTCACAGATTTTGTCTGTGCCTCCAAATGAATGCATTTTGTTTCTGCTTTACTTTCCAATATGTAAAAACATCTTAATATGATGAGGTACAGCCTTATTGTCTTCAGACTCTTTATTTTTCTGGCAAGAATGGGAGCAATAATCAGAGAATCGAGTCATTCTGTCATGGTTTTATCCAAGATTTGACCCACAAGCAGAAAACTCACAAGGAACTGGCAGTAAGTTAAGGTTTATTTTCAGCGAGGTAGTGAAAACAGGAACGTGGGTTCCACTGGAACACGGACTCCAGCGGCTCTGGGTTCAGGAAGCACTTGAGAGGGAGAAGTTGTGATTAGTTGCGGTTCCGTTCCAACACACAATGACTTTCTGAAGCTGGTAAGACTTAGCTTACGGGTTGTGAAGTCGGACCAAGCTGGAGCAGGTTTGTGGCGGCAGTGAACGGCGGAGAGCGGACAGGGTTTCGGTCACGGACGAGGTAAGTTCTTCGAGCAGCTTTAATCTTCACTCAGCGGTTCTTTCTTTCCGGGTTAACGCCAGACTGTACTTCAGAGTTTCCTTGACGAGATGAAAACACACAAGGTCAACAGATACATATAGGAAATACTTAAGACAAATACTCAGAAGTACTGGGAGCTTGATGTACCACGAATGGCAATACTCAGGCGTCGACTGAGTGGCAGCAAGCTCCTTATATGCCTCTCCTTGATAGACCATCATCTGATCCAGGTGTGTCTCATAATTACCCAGCCACTCTCCAGAACGCTCCATACCGCCACCTGCTGGACAGAAACAAAAAACACTCCACAACCCCAACACATTCTTTGTAGCTCACACAGGAAGCAGTAACATTTCTCCCCAAAAAAGAGGAATCTGTGATGAGACTGACCTTGGCCGTTGTTTACTCTTTTAGGCTGATGTGCATTCACACACAGAGAGAAAAAAACCCAAAACACATGGTAAGTCTGAAAGCCAGCCTTTTTCAATCAAAATGATGGACCTTTTTCAAAAAGAATTAAATAAAATATAATCTGCCATGACACTG
Organism: Kryptolebias marmoratus; assembly: GCF_001649575.2. Classification (NCBI taxonomy): domain Eukaryota; kingdom Metazoa; phylum Chordata; class Actinopteri; order Cyprinodontiformes; family Rivulidae; genus Kryptolebias; species Kryptolebias marmoratus. The sequence continues at coordinate 12,642,706 of NC_051445.1, read as the reverse complement.
CGACAGCACTGTGCAAAAAATTGGATTGGAAAATTTACAAAATTGAGAATTTTGTAAACATTATCACTATATTGTAAACCTAATTTTCCCCTTGATAGTGTAAAATGTTTCAACTTTAACTTTATTTTATTTAGATGTTAAATAATTGAGTTCTTGTTCCAGCTCCTGGCTGCTTAATGTTGTGGAAACCTGACGTCTGCCTCAGATTTCTGTTATCTTATCATTGAAATAAGTTGCGTTTTAACTTGTCCCTTCCTCAGAACAGTTAAAAGGTTTGTTCAGAGATGGAAAAAAGAAAAACACAATCAGAGTCAAAAACTCTCAGGAGTCTGTGGCACATTTTTGAGTAATCTTTAATCTTTGTCTGCTAAATCCTAAATTTACTGAGTCCGCTGTCATAGAAAACAGGGACAAAGACTGAAGTTTTACGGAGTTATATACACTTTCAATAACATATATGATTCCCTCTTCCCCCTTGCAGGTGGGTTTCAGCTGTCCATTTTTACTTTTTGCCCACTTGACAGATCCATAATTGTGTACAGTCCTCCGACCCAAGACTAGGATGTAATACACTTGAGTTTGGTTGTACTGAACTCCTCCTTAAAATTTAACTCACTTTAATTATTTTTTATTTAAAATCATCTAGTTTAATGATTTATGAATTAACTACCACATAATGCATCTCTGTAACACGATAGTGTATTTAACAACAAACTTCTGATTACATGTTTCTCTTACTCAGCACTTCTTTGAGATTACATGACACCTTTTCATGAAACAACTTAAACAAGGTTAAACAGTTCTCTTTATCTCCCTGTGGGTGATTTATCTGCCTCCTCCTCTGTGGTGGGCTGAAACGCTGTGAACACACACACAGACACACACTGGACCGGTTCTCCTGTGCACATGTTGCACCCGAGCAGGGCTCGTACATGCACACCAGTTCACATGCACACCTTACTGAGCGGCTGGGCTCACAAACTCACATCTTAATGAGCGGCCGGGGCTCGCAAACAAGAATCACAGGTGAACACACACAGGTGGGCAATCTTCTAACTCCTGCACTTTAAATGGATTTCTCTAAACTCTGAACAGGCAGCAAATGAAACTCAAACTAAACTAAACAAGCCTAAATTTCAATCTATCTAAGCAACTGACCCCTGTACTACTTATGCATTTAATCCATAACTATAAACTTTTCACCTCAGTGTCAGCAGACATAACAGAAGCTTGTAAGTGAAACAGAATCTATAAATGTGCAAAAATGAAAGAGATGCAATAAGTGTTATTATCTATCTATCTATCTATCTATCTATCTATCTATCTATCTATCTATCTATCTATCTATCTATCTATCTATCTATCTATCTATCTATCTATCTTTTGTTTTCTGTGTCGCGCTAAAGTTAGCCCTTTACGTCATCACGCACCGTGAAGGATTGTGGGTAAAAAAGGAGGACCGTTGTTTACCATGGCGCCGGGGACGCTTCTGTTCGTCATTAATGGGCATAGAGGGCTCATAACGTTATTGTTTTTGATGAACATTGGTCACATTTGCTGTCAGCAGTTTGTCATCCCCTTTAAGGCCCCCTCGGACTGCGGCGCGGAGGAATTCTTCGACATATCGAGTTTGTCGTGCGCGAAGTGCGGTTCAAATCAGCGCCAGAGCACAACAGGTCGGGTTTTTGTTGTTGTTGTTGTTTAAATCATAATACAACACAACTACTGACGTCATAAGATACCAAACACTAATAACTGTTTCTAATCTTAAAAAGAATAAGAGTAATATGGTCCGCCACGGGAGTATCAGCAACGAGTAGCTAACAGTTAGCTTGCTGCTAATGTCTTTAAAAAAAGTCATCCCAGAGACTTAATGTTTATATAATTAAGACTGCATAAAATGCAACTTATAGTCGAGTTTCATTCATATCATATCTATAAAAAAGAGTATTCGAAATCTTACTCAGTTTTTTAAAAAAAAGTCAAGCCACATTTCATTTTATTTTGTTTTCAACGAGACTCTGTTGTCATTTTATGTTATTCTGAAGGTTATTTATTTAGAACAGTGACTTCTTTTCTAAAACCTTTTTTTTATTCCACTTTACTTAGACCTATGAAACATTGAGAGGCACCTACAATCAAGGGATGAAGCAGTGTTGCTTGTACACACTGACAGCAAAGAATCACATTTTAAATTATATTTAGTTTTTTTTGTTAACAATAGCCGGTCACAAAGACACACTTCCCCCTCATTTCTTTAGTTGTAGCAAAGCCTTTTTTTTATGGACATTCGTCTGAGAGGCTAGAGCTGAATAAAGTGAGATTTCATCAGAATTTATTTAATCAAAAGCTGAGGTTTTGTTCACTTTATTTACCCAACATAATCAAGCTACATTAAATAAGTTTTTAGGTAAGGATTTATATTCAAGTCTGGGTGAAGGACTAGTTTGTGGCTTTGGGTTGTTTCTCATCACTTGGGTGTATTTTTTATAAAGAGCATGAAAATCCTACATTTATGACAATATTTATGAGCTTATACATAATGTAATCGTGGTAAGGTGTGTTTGGGTAAATATTGCAAGTTTCATGTATTCATGCATATTAATCAGTCCTGTAGAATATCTTTTTCCTTTGGTTTACAAATTTAAACTGTGTTTCTGTCCTTTCCTGACTAACGTTATCCATGCCCCTCACTGGTAGGTGAAATAAAACTGTTTCTAATCTGAAAGTGTTTGTTTGTTTCTGCAGGGCTGAGCTGCATTTGCCAAACTGGGTACAAAACAACAAACCTCAGCTCAGATAAAGTGTCCATCGCTTGTGAGCAGTGTCCCACGGACAAGCCTGTATGTGCAATTTACCTCCAATTTGTTTGAAGTCAAATTACAGTCTCTCGTACAGTCCCGCCATAACATGGTGTAGGTTAATATTTGAGTAATGTTTTCTTGCTGTCCTCCTTTACAGGCAGTCACTCAGGACGGGTTCGGGTGTATCCGCTGTCCGGGGAGCCTTACCGATGAGGGGAAGTGTCAGTGCTCATCAGGCAGCGTCCTGGGTGAGTCACCAATGACAAGAGAAGTTATTTAAAGATTTGCTGCTGTAAATTCAAGAAATAATTTGTGGTGCGCACTGTGAAAGTTTTAAATGGAGCATGGTGAGGTAATAGAAGTTAAGAAAGGTAGAACATGTCCATTTTTGTTTTTCCAGTGGAAAGGGATGTTAACGGAAACATTCTGGATGAGGCCAGATGTGAGGCTTGCAACGGTGACAGTCCTGCTCTGTCTGTACCAAACACTAGTGGAGACAGGTACATTATATTCATTATATTCACTATATTCAGGTTACATGACTTAGATACATGCGGTAACTGATCCAAGTGTCTGATGTTCTACATTTTGGACGTTGGGTGTAATCAAGACAATAATTTCCTGAGAGAAAAAAAAATGTTTTCTGGACGGAATGATCGTAATTCAGATCTTGAAGGCATTTTTTTTTAAAATGAAGAATGTGAATCTTTATTGTTACACAGGTGAGCGCCGCCTCTGCAGTCATGTTGGAAACTAACTCCAAAACAAACGTGTATTAGGTTTAAAAGTTTTATAAATAGTCCTAAAAAAAACTCAAGACTGTCAAATGTTTATACCTTTATGTCAAATCTGAAGTTCGTTAACAAGCTGACTTTGACTTTACCCTCATGGTACGACATGTAATCAAACTTTGTACCACAAGATGGTGGGGTTTAGCTGTGGTATTCACACATGAGCACTTGAGATGTTCTATGCAGCAGCCAATGTCTTGTCATGTTCATTTAAGTATTAAGTCTGTGTAAAAGTAAAAATAAAATCTATAAATCTTAATAAAAGTGACTTTATTTTCTTTTGGCTTAATAATTTTAATTGTGCATCTCAAACCACAAGCTCCTGACCTTTTATCATTTCATTTTCTTTTTCCTTTTATGACATATCGTGTTTGCCCTTCACTCCTGTTTGCTCTCACTCTTGCTTTATGATCCCTGATGCAGTGTTTTTTTTTACTGCACAGGCAAACAGAAGGCCGCGTTAAGTGTTTATTATGTAAGTGATGGAACAAAATTGTTTTTTAAAAATTGTTTTTCAGGTGTGAGAGATGTCAGGCTACCTTCATAAATACCTCCTGTGTGTGCACCTCTCCCAATGTCCTGGTGAGTTCAAACATCTTGCTACTCTCAAATTAAACACCCGTCAAAAATACGTCTTTCATCAGTGTTTGTATTTATGTTTTTTGTAGGCAGGAGGATTGTGTTTCCCTTCAGGCAGCCTTTCGACCAGTGTGAACCCCAGTGTCAGCTACTCTCAGCTGGTGAGACATTTTGCCTTTCTCTAAACACATTCATGCAGATTTTTTTCCTGTTCTGTTCTGATCTGGTGTTTTTCCACTGCAGAAGTTCAGCATCCAGTCTGCCTGGTTTGTGGAAAACCTCTACTCGTCCTCAGCAGCATGCCTCGTAATCCAACGAATTTTATTTCTATAAAACTATAACAGTAATTTATGTTCCACAGAAATGTCATTTAATAATGTTCACTCAATGAATTGTAGCAAAACTTTCATGGAATAATTAAATACAGAAACAATGTTTTTAATTAAGTGTATAGTGTTGAGTATAGAGATTTTAACACACATAAAGACCACTGTGTTCCAGCTTTATAATAGTGATGGTAGGATTTTACTCAAACGTGTGTGTGATTAGCTTTTTTCTGTAACTTTATCTTCTTCTTATAGATCTTCTCAAACCTGACAGCGTGTCAGGCCCTCGGGAACATGTGTGTGATGAATATGCACTCCTTCAGCGGTCTGTCCAATGACGCCTGTGGGCTCTTTAACACGATCTTCAGATCAAAGGCCACTCTCAGCTCAGTTCAAGGCATTGCTTATTGGTAACCATGTCTGGATTTTTTCCATCTCTGCATGTCGGCGAGTCACAGTCCGGCTTGTTGTGGTTTGCTTTCAGTCCAACGGTTGTGATTTTTCTGCTTGCAGGAGAGTTAATCTCCCGTGGCTGTACTATGGGGACGAACCGGGGCTGGCAAGTCGAGTACTTCAAACAGATCCCGTTCCCATTGGCTTCAGTTTCAGGGGAACAAAAAAGGTAAATTTGCCAATTATGTCATCTTTACAATAAAAATGTTGTAAATCAAGAAGGCCTCAACACGTTAACCACATTTAAAAGAGTTCCTGTTCCCTCCAGATTCCTCCAACTGAGCTGTGAAGCAGAAATGTTCTCTTGATGGACTTTTTGTTTGTTTGTTTATGTCAGAATACAGACCTTCAGCTGCTAGCGGCCGTCTATAACGTCAGAGGAGAGTTCCTTAGATGGGAGCAAGTAGGAGAAAGTAACCTGCAGGTAAGATCTCAAGATAATTGAGATTAAATCAGATGCTCGGTTTCTTTTTCTGGCTTCAAGCAAACAAGCTTTGTGTCTCAGCTCAGATTTCTTTGATACAAACTACCAGTCTCAGTGCAAGTAATCAGATCAGGTGTGTAAGTCTGGACTTTATTGACCTTAACTGCCTGAGCTGTTTTGGTCTTGCTCTGGTATTTTTGTGCCATCTTTTCTTTTACTGTGCCTTTTCCCAGAAAGTGTCAGCGGGAGCTTCATTTTATCATCTGAGATTCACTTACAGGCGTTTGAGCCCTGAAAAACTTGATGTTTACCTGGAGAGTTTAGTGTTGGAGCCACTTCTCAAATTTCCTTGTTACTTTCAACCATTTATTTTTTTCTTTTTAACTCATGCATGCATTAGTTGTTGTTATTCTGCTGAAATGTGTAACCCTGACCAAAGTATGGTGTTAGTCCGTGTGATTCGGATAAAATACGCATAACGGGCAGTTTATAAACACTTCACATTGCCTCCTCTTTTTGTAGTTTTGTCCAGAATCAGCGACCAAACAAGCAGCAGCCTTCAGCTTTGGAACTGCTTACCAACAAAGTGTGAGTGTCTTGCATTCAGTTGGGAAAATTAAAGCAACCTCTTATCACATGTCGTAATTTGTTTGTGTTTGTGCAGTGTGAGCTTTCCGTAGCAGTCCTGTTGGTTACCCATCCCGAACCATTGTTCTATGATGTTTTTATGGATCTCGGTGGAGGAGAAAACAAAAAACTTCTTCCTCTGCCAACGCTGGTTCAAAACCAGCAATACAATGGGCGATTCATCAATCAAGGTGAGAGTTTATGTTTTAAAGTAAACAACATGCATGCAGAATATTGTGATGAGTGTTATTTTTTTCTGTAGAGGTTATGAAGAACTGGTACCTCTCTCGACGAATCTTCCTGGTCGACACGCTGAGTGGAAGAGAGAAGAGTTTAGGTTCCTCACCTAAAGTCATCCGCGTGGCCACCACGGTCAAAATAAGGTAAAATCCCACCACATTTTCTATCCAGATGGAAAATGAAGTGTCTGGAAACTGTTTTGTGAAGTGGAGATGCTTGTATTGAAGGTGCATTTTGTAGGTTCCAGCTTGTCCCGCGAACCCAGGAGGGCCAAATATATCCCCCTCTGATGAGTGTGACCTACACAGATGTTCCCATCACAGACATCAACACTCAGACTGTGTCTGTGAGTACATGCACACCCACTGACTTAAGGCCCAGTGCCCCTAAACTTTACCTTGAGCATTACAACTCAGTGTCTAACATCAAGCTTTACCATCATATTTATTTATCTCAAAAACAAGCTTTTTTGGTAAATTTATGCTTCAGATTTATCTGTTTCCAGGTAACCTTTGCAATGGAGTACGAGATGGATCAGGTTGATACTCGCACAAAGACAGATGTGAGTAAAGCCTTGTCCGTATGACCGATGCCGCAGCACAGAGCGATCCAGCTTCAGCTGATGTTTTGTCTGCGCAGACTGCTCTCGGTGTCTTGGGAGGGTTGGCCGTGCTCTGCGCCCTGCTGAAGACAGTCAGCTACAAGAGAAGGATTGCCTCTCCCCTCATTGACGTGGAGGTAGCGTATCATCGTTTCAATCGCTCCATGTCGTGTATGTGTGTAAAGCTTTAAACCGGTGCTGACAGTTTGTTGATCCTTTCAGACGATTGGGAAGTTCCTTTTGTTTTTCGCTGGTGATCTGGCCAATGTTTTCTTTGTTGTCACTGTGGGAACTGGACTTTACTGGCTCATCTTTTACAAGGTATGTCTCCCAGACTAAAACTTTAGATGGGGTCTCAGTAAAGTTTGTCCTTTTTGTGTAAGTGTTTTCCTTCCTGCCTTTTTTGGCTTTTTTCCCCACACAAAGTGTTTCTTTCTTTGTCTTTGCATGGTATTAACCCTTTCTCTTTCCATCTCTGCATTCTTTAGACTCTCAAGGCAAGTTTTTTTCCTCCTTTTTCATTCCCTGACTGACTTTTTAATGTACAGATTTAACTTTTTGTCTGCTTTCTGAATTGATGTGATGTACGTGTGTTCGCATACAGGCCCAGCAATTTGTATCAGTGTTGTTGCCGCTGCCTATGCAGGAGGAGCAGTTTGTCACATACATTGGTTGTGCCTTTGCTCTCAAGGTAAAGTCCATTGTTAAACTGAGTGTTGTTGATTTCGACTCAGTTTAGATGTTGTGTTTGTAGCTTGAAATAAAACATTTTTAAAAAGTCTTATTTTGTGTGTTTGTATCCAGGCTGTTCAGTTTCTGCACAAGCTTTACCTGCAGGTGTCGGTTGATATATTTCTGATTGACTGGGAGAGGCCTCGGACTAAACCAAGCAAATCTGTGTCAGGTACGGATCATAACTTACCATTTCTCTGAGATAATTACGGCACCGGTTTGTTTCCAGTTTAACTTATTCTCTGCTGCTTCAGGTGCCGGGGATACAAAACGTGACTCTTCTCCAGTCAGCATCTGGAGGACCTACTTTGTGGCCAACGAGTGGAACGAGCTCCAAACCATCCGCAAGATCAGCCCAACTTTTCAGGTCATGGCAGTGCTCTTCTTTCTAGAAGTACGTCTTGTGGAAAAAAAACAAAACAAAACACGTTCTCCCTGTTTTATTTGAGGTATATGTGTCTCTTTTCTTCATTCCTAACGTGTCGATTTGTGTTAAGGTGCTGGGTTTCTCTAACTTGGCTCTGAGAGACCCCTGGTCAACTTTAGAGCGCCCCCCACAGGCGTACACCCCTCCTTACAGCCTGATTCTGCGATACGGTGTTGCAGCTACGCTTTGGCTCTGCATCGGACTTCTGCAGGTAAACAGCCACCAGTCACAGCTACTTTATCTTTCACCGTTCTTAAGGATTCAGAGAAATGTAACATATGAGTTCCTCTAACAGACACCTTTGTGTCCCCACAGGTGATTTTCTTCACGGTCTTTTATGAGCACTTCATAGAGGACAAGATTCGTCAGTTTGTGGATCTCTGCTCTGTCAGCAATGTACGTACACAAGCACGTGTTGTTTTTGGCATATTTCCCTCTGTATTCTTTTATTTAAAGGTGTGTGTGTGTTTTTGCAGATCTCTGTGCTGCTGTTGTCCCATCGCTGTTTTGGTTACTACATCCATGGACGTTCAGTGCATGGGCACGCTGATACAAACATGGAGGAAATGAACAACAATCTGAAGAGAGAACGTGTACGTACACTAACAGCTTTTTTTTTTTTTCCTACCTGATATTCTTTAGAAAAGTGGTTCTTTATTAACATTATTTTGATTCTCTTTGTTTCTGTTGTAAGGAGTCTCTGTGTGGTCAGCGGGGTCTAGTTCCCAACTCAGATATTCAGACCTTTCAGGTGTCTATCACCAACCGTATGAGGCTTCAGTACGACAGGATACAGGATTCCCTCAGCAGGGTTTGTGCTCACCTCTGTCACGTTTGTTTCTCTCCTTCAACCTTGTTCTTCCAAAGAATAATCTCCAACTTCCTGTTCCCCAGAGGATCAGACCTTCTCGGCTGATGGACGCTTCCACAGCCAACTTGTCAGAGCTGCAGTTCAGAGCCTACAACACCATGAACCACTTCCTGGGCTCTGTTATTGACCATGTAAGCACAAATAAACTCATCACTCGGCTGACCCGACCGCATGTCTGTTTGTTTAGTAGATTTGTTTTGTGTGTTTGTGTGTGCTACACAGGGCCACTCTGACATGGACTACGCAGTGAGGGATAAGCTCATGTTTGAGAGGGTCTTGGGGATGGAGTTCATGGAAGCCAGTGACAAAAGCTTTTTTTACAACGGTAACAACCTTCCCTTGTTTTGTTTCCGATGGCTGTTCATGCACATGAATGTACGTGTGTATAAGATGCATTTCTCTCTGCAGATGAGTCGCACTCCTTCAGCAACGTGCTGTTTTATGGAAACGAGGCCACGCTGCTTATCTTTGACACTCTGTTCTTCTGCGTTGTTGACCTGGGATCTCAGAACTTTGTGCTCGCGGCTGTGCTCACATACGTACAGCAAACGGTCAGTATCTGATGTTCGTGCAGAGCGCTGTCTTCTCGGCACTAAATGAAGGCTGAATATTTGAAATTGTTTTGTGTGTTGCAGATGTTTTGTTTCCTCCGTAACAGCCTTGGAAGGAAGAACCTTGTCAACAAAATGCTGGTGGATCAGAGGTTTCTGATATAAACGTCAGCTGTTGGTGGTTTTTAAATCTGGTTTGGTGGCATTTCTTATACAGATGTTTATTTTTTACACGTTGTGCGTCACGTTTTGTATTTTTCATAAAACGTACAATGTTTTCATTGCTGTTTTGGGGCAAATACGTTCGTTTCTGGAAATATTTCTGTTTTCTATTGATTAAATTGTTTTGATATAAAGCCATCTTGTGTTGAGTTTTTTGTTTTGTTTTGTTTCTGTTTTTTTTAGGAAAATTACAAGTGTTCTTAATGTATATTACAAATACTTATTGTTTACCCTGGTTCCAAAATAAAAAAGATATTCCCTCGTCTACAAAAATGGCATTGTTTTTCTCTTCACAAACGCAGAACTTGTAAGCAATATGTTTATTTATGTTAAAAAATATTTAAATATGATACTCTTGGCTTGGATTATTTGTGCAGAATCTTTTACCTTTCATATAAAATCAATTACAAAAATACCTGTATTCCTATCAAATAATACTAGCTGATATATTTTAAAAATATAATTATAGATCATGTTTTATTGTGAGGATGGTATATCTGTAAGTGTGTGTGTGCTTAATCTTAGGCAATTTTCTTTTAAAGAGCCATTTCTGGTCCAATAATGTTTTGCAATTTAGAAAAACAAGTGAATAGATTTGTATGTTGTGCCCGTTTTTCATAAGATTTTATTCCTATTTTTATATTTGGAAAGGTAGATTAATATTTTCAGTGCCCCCCCTCTATGAGAAGACAAAGACAAACAAATATATATTTATTATTTATTAACCAGATAGAATAAGATGTTGCAAACAGGAATTCCTCCCTTGTCTGCTCCGTTCACGCTGCTTTAAAAGACAGGTTGCGTGCGCATTGAGCCCGGCGTGACGTCAGAGCGTTTGCAAGGCCTCAGCCAATCAGCGTCCAGTTTGTGGTGCGGCGCCCAGGAGCGATGCAGACGGCATCAAGCCAATGCCATGAACTTAAATAACTTCTTCACGTTCGTCGGTTGAGGTAAGTCCAGACCTTTCTCCGCTTTCTCGCTTTTTTAATTGTTATTTATTTTGTGTTTTTGCTTCGCATTCGTGTCCCATCGGGAGTAAATACACCAGGTCTGTGCGTTTTTAAAGCGAGGCAGTTTGACCGTAGTTAGTGGGTGTAACCTGCCCGCACGGAGCTAGCTACACTGCTAGCTAAAATTTGACTGCTTTAATTTTAGGGTTGCCTCGGTTCAAAATTTTAAAAAAGCTTCTCTCACTGTCTTTTCATTTTATACTCTGTGGCACCTTTTAACAGCACTGACGGTGCTGTGGTGGTAGCTGGTGGGGTTGGGTATCTGCCTTGTGAATTAGCTCGGATCAGCTAAAATGTCAACAAACAGCAACTTTGCTACAGAGTTTCGACGGATCCTTCGTTTTCTGTGTAATTCAGTGCAGTTTGTTTGATTTTTTTAGGAGGGCGGGATGGGAGGATTCTTAGCTAAATACTTTAATTTCAGTCTTTAGGACAGATGTTATAAAATCGTCTGAGTGGCCTTAATTTAAAGCTGTCAGTCGCTTGTGCCGAAGCCGCATTATTTACTCAGAGGTGTGACTTGCTGGGATTTTTTTCCAGGGGGCTACAGATTGAATTGGGGGGACATTGGAGCAGGTTTTCTGAAGGGGCACAGTCAGGTTCAAGTTCAGCTGGCCACGAGCTGTGTCACAGCATGTCCGGAGACCCAAATGTCAGGACTGAATTACTACCTGAGCTATTTTTAACACTGTGTGTGTGTGCAGCACTGCTGACTGGGAGTTGTACAGGAGTGCAGAGCTGCTGTATCCTCCATAGGACCAGGGAAAAAAAGCTAAATGCAGCCTTTGTTGTTGAACATCTGCATGAGACTACCCTATACATACCTAAGATTACGACACATCATTCCACCTGCAAAGAGTTGCAAACAAAATAGATCTTAAGGTTGACATTCCTGCATCTAAGGCGCTTTGAGCAGGATGTTTGAGCAATTTGTCCATGCAAAATAAACGAATGAATCAGTGCAATGTCACCAGAAACTTCCTCCCCGTGTGCATACACTACTGATCCTTGACCTCCTTCATTTCCTGAACTTAACCCATCCCGTTTGTTCCCTGAAATTCACTTTAGGACTGACCTCTGTGTACAGTGTCATGATTTCCAGAAGCGTTTAGAATAATGATTGTCAACGTCAGTTTTATTTATGTAGCGCGCTTAAAACAACTGAGGTGTGCTTTGCAGTCAAACCAGATAGTACAAATAATCGAACTTAAAAACAAGATTACAAGAACAGCAAAAGTAAATAAGATCTTTACAAATCCTGTGCTCTGTTTCAGTCAAAAGCCAAAGTACAAAAATGGGTCTTAAGCAAAGATTTCCAAGTCTCTATAGCCTGAGCTGGTATATACAGTTTATACAAAAAGCCTCATCGATCACCTTATATTTTAAACTCTATCTTAGGACCTCTGGGAGAAACAGGCTGGTTGACTGGTGTTCTCCTCCTGGAGTGTAGATCTTAGGAATATAAGTTAAATATGATGGGGGGCCAGACCATGTGAAGTCAATAATAAGGTTTTAAGATCAAGTTGAAAACAGACAGGAAGCCAGTGAAGAGCTTCTGGAGGTTATGCAGATTTGACTTGTGTAAACTTGAACTTGAAACTTGAATTTCCCTTCATGGAAATAAGTTTGGTCAAATGCAAAGCTTGAAGGGGATCAGAATATCAGTTAATCAGCAACCTGCTCTAATTATTAGATTTTATCTAAAATGCTCAGAGTAAAAAAACAAAAAAAACAAAACGTGTTTATAACAGGGATCAACAATTACATGGCCAGTAAATAAACCTTTTAAATACAATGTTTTAATGTCATCAATTCTGGGTATTTGTATTGGATCGGTTTAGTTTTCTGTTGTTCTGACTGAGTTTTGTAGGAGCTGTTCGTCCGCTCCAACAGCAAAACCCCATCAGATCATCTCAGCTTGTTTGCACAGTGTTTGTTTAATGGTTCATACGGAGAACACTCTTTTCTCCATGGATGCACGCGTCTTCTTCCACTTGTTGCTCCCAGATTGGTCTAAATGTGCTTCTTCATCAGGTTTGTGCACACATCAGTGGTGTGGTGTTTTGGGTGTGCCTTCAGTGCACAGTCGGCGATGCCTGTTACATCTCAGCTGCTCAGGGGTTTGCCCCGCGCCAAGGTCTTTGCTTCCTGTCTGTTACCATGCCAACACCACCAATCCCAGTTTGGTGGCATCGCTCCGACGCCTGTGCCAAGGCAGAGACACCGGCCCGGGAGAAGCTACCAGACGTCCTCAGGGCTCCACAGCTACATCCTCACCCCACCACAGGTCAACTCCATTCTGAAGGCCAACGAGTACAGCTTCAAGGTTCGTAGCGTCCTGCACAGTAAACGGCTCTCACTCTCTGAACGCTTACACTTTATATGTTCTACCATGTGCGTTTCTGCTTCAATCCCAGGTACCAGAATTCGATGGGAAAAACGTATCATCGGTGATGGGGTTTGAAAGCAATCAGCTTCCAGCCAACGCTCCGATAGAAGATCGTCGGAGCGCCGCGACGTGCCTGCAGACACGAGGAATGCTGCTGGGTGTGTTTGATGGACACGCTGGCTGTGCCTGCGCTCAGGTGAGTCTACTAAGATTTATGTCTTTTCTGTTAGTTTTTTTGTTGTTGTTGTAATAGCCTCAACACATACTCCTAGCATTAACAGGTCACATAAAATCTTTGTTTAAAACTTTAACATGCAAGGCAGAGAGGGACATGTTTTCCTTTAAGGAATGCTACTTGACCTCATACTTGAAATATTAAAGAATTCCAAGTACTGAATGTACTATTCAAGTACTGTCTCTGTCTTGCTTGTTGGACCTCTGGAAATCTTAAAGAATGCGATTCAGTCTACAACAAAATTGACCGTTTTCCCTTCCTCACTTCACCTCTCTAGCTAACCTCCCTATTTGATACAGTTCAGCCTAATGGTTTTGCATAATTTTGTTTAATTTACTCCTAAAATATTAACTGAAGGCACCTACATTTAAAACCAAATAATTTTTCCCCTTTGTGAGTCAGATTATATTTAATTAAGTGGATCTTTTACATCAGTATCATTAATTTAAGCTCCTGCATTGTGTCTTGATGATGTGACACCGTTTTGCAGAGTGTTTTGTGTTTTATTTGACTGCTCCGCCAGGCGCTGAGCGAGAGGTTGTTTTACTACTTAGCAGTTTCGCTGCTTCCCCATGACACCCTGTGTGAGCTCGAGGCTGCAGTGGAAAGCGGCAGGCCCCTCAGTCCCATCCTTCAGTGGCACAAACACCCCAACGACTACTTCAGCCGGGAGGCTCAAAGGCTCTACTTCAACAGCCTGCGAACATACTGGCAGGAGTTAATAGACCTTACCAGGTGAGGAGGACACTCAGCAACCAAGTCTTTCACACTGATATGTGCACATATTTGTCATTTTTTATTTCTCTCATCTGTGGTCAGGATTGTCTGGTTCCTTATTTTGTACCTTGGAGCAATACACCCTCACCTGTTGTTGGTGTCTGTCGCTGACCCCTTTGCTTCCTGTGTGTCTCTTTCTCACATGTCCCACTCTCTCCTCAGCCCAGGTGAGGTTCCAGACACACGAGAGGCCTTAATGAACGCCTTCAAGAGGCTGGACAACGACATTTCTCTGGAAGCTCAGGTGGGAACAGTCTGTGGTTTTAATATGAAATGGTTGTTAGGGCTCCTACAAGGAGAAAAAGATTTGAACCGGGACTAACCTGCTCCACTATTTATGGTTAAAGCACCCTTAAACAAGGCGTGTTCCTTCCCAGATTTGTCCTTGGGTGTTCGATTGGCTCCCAAAATGCTTGTCCACATGTATCTTGATTTAAAATTCATTGTCTCTTAAATGTTTACAGACACTATTTCCAATGTCATCTTCATTTTTGCTAATAACCTCATCATCTTGTATATAAATTTTCAACTCTGAATCAAATTGCAAGTCAGAACCTTAGTGCCAAATCTGACTAGTGTTTCACTCATTAGGAGACACTGAAGATGGGCATAAAAATGAGGGCCTCCAAATTTAAATTTTTATGATTCAAAGAGGAGCTCGGGTATCACTGCCTCTCCATGAAATATGAACCTTGTGAGACGTCCCTTCTTGATGATTCCAGTGCTCTTTTTGCCCTGCAGGTTGGCGACCCAAGCGCGTTTCTGCACTACTGGGTTCTGAGGGTGGCCTTTTCTGGAGCAACAGCCTGCGTGGCTCACATCGATGGACCGGACCTGTACGGAGAATAAATCCAGAACCGTGCTTTCTGACAAACCTGTTTACAGAAGCCTAAAACACATGTTTGTTTTCTTCTCCTTTCTATCTTTGCCTCTCTCCTTTCTGTTCCCGAAGCTTCATAGCCAACGCAGGAGACGCCCGGGCCGTGCTGGGGGTGCAGGAGGAGGACGGGTCGTTCAGCGCTCTCACTCTGTCTAACGACCACAACGCCCAGAATGAGAGTGAGGTTTCTCGGATACGAGGCGAGCACCCTCCGTCGGAGAGGAAGACCGTCATACGTCAGGTAGAGCACTTGGCTAACCCACTCACCGCGTTCATTATTAAAACATTTCTTGAAACTCGTCTCCCCATCCCCGTCTTCTCTATCAGGACAGGCTGCTCGGCCTGCTCATGCCGTTCCGTGCGTTCGGGGACGTGAAGTTCAAGTGGAGCATCGAGCTGCAGAAGCGCGTGTTGGAGTCTGGACCCGATCAGCTGCACGAAAACGAGCACACGAAGTTCATCCCTCCCAACTACCACACCCCCCCCTACCTGACGGCCGAGCCTGAGATCACGCACCACAAGCTGCGGCCGCAGGATCGCTTCCTGGTGAGAGAAGAAGCATCGTGACTGTTTGCTTTCTTACATGATTTCTGTACTTAAAAAAAAACAACAAGTCACACAGAGCTGCGCTGTTGTTGTTTTGACAAAAAATATTTGCGCCCTCAATATGTCAAAGTTTTCCTGCTGGACAAAATGTTTCAAGTTTTGTTTTTTTTTAATCTCCAAAGTAAACATCCATATACAGACGAATAAGTACAGTGTTGTTAGAGGAAGAGAAAAATATAATACTCTGGGGAGTTGGTTCATATTATTGAAGAATTCACTGTTGGTCTCTGTGGACGTCTGCAGCGTCTGAATGCTCCTCTAGAGTTTCGTATTTCTCACCACTGTCCCAAGAGCTTTAAAGATCAAGGAGCTAACCCTTGTTGTCTTTTAAAGTGGTTTTGTAAAGCGAGAGGGTGAACGCACGAGTCTGCGTTCAGCTGCAGAACATAAAGCAGGAAACAAAAACATTAAAAAGAAATTCACTGAAATCTCATTTAAAATCGATCGCTACGTCCTTTTAGTCTTTACAGCCTAAAACTGTTAGTAGGTGTGGTCTGTACGCCCACTAAAAACATGTTGAGCACAAAAGAAATTCCTGCCATACGGCTGTGCCTCTGCAGAGAGAACACTCCTGGTATGTTACATGTTTTCTGGGCTGAAAGAATTTTAAATGCTTTTTTTGTTGTTGTTTTTAAGGTACGTTGTGTTCGGTCTTCCTTTAGGTTGAATACTGGGATTCTGAAGGTTAAACTTCACGCCACGAGAATCTTTTCAACCAGTGAATAAATCAGAAAGTCTGAAGTCCTTCACATGTACACCCACTACAAGATGCATTTAGAGTAAAACACACACACACACACACACAGAGGGATCTTTTGTCCATATTTTTCAGATGGTAGATGTTAATATACTGACACTGTCAGATTTAATTAGTTCTGAGGACTGATGAATGAACTCTTTGTCCTCATGTTTTGTACCATTTATTCTCATTAAAGCGTGGTCTCCGTTCTCCAAATGCATCTTTTTGTTTAAAAAAAAAAAAGAAAAAGTACACTTTGCCATTTTTTTATACATAGGGTTATGTTAGTTTATAAACAACAAAGTAGTGGGGAGAATTTTGCAACTTCTGAGTTTATAAATAGAAATTGTAATGCAGTTTTCTCATTTAGCTCGTTTCAAAAAATTCCCAAAAAGTTGTATTTGTGAGGAAAAAATACTTAGTACTGTTTTTAGCTTTCTCATATAAATGTAGTATTGTGTAATGAACTTAGTTTGTGGTGAGAGTTAATGTTTTAGCTGAACACGGACGTTTTCTGACCTCTTCTTGGCAGGTGATTGGCTCCGACGGCCTCTGGGAGACCCTCCACCGGCAGGAAGTGATCCGCGTAGTGGGAGAGTATTTAACGGGAGTTCATCAGCGCCAGCCGCTCAAAGTCGGAGGCTACAAGGTCACTTTGGGGCAGATGCAGGGGCTGCTCGAAGAGCGGAAGGCCCGGATGTCCTCGGCCTTCGAGGATCAGAACTCGGCGACCCACCTGATGAGGCACGCCGTGGGAAACAACGAGTTCGGCACGGTGGACCACGAGAGGCTCTCCAAGATGCTCTCGCTGCCCGAGGAGCTGGCCCGCATGTACCGCGATGACATCACCATCATCGTCGCGCAATTCAACCCTCACGTGATCGGAGCGCGGCGGCAGGAAGGAGAGTCCTGATCTGATTTCATATCCGTATGAAGCATCTGCCCAGCCGTTCTTACACTATTTATGTAAAAGAACTTGTGTATATATATATATATATTTATACATGCAGCGGCACAGAAAGTTTGTTTTTTACGATCTGAGTTCAAAGTGTCAGCAGAATATCTGAAACAAAATCTTATTTATGCTGTCGGTCTTCTTCTTCAGCAGCTGTTTTCGTCGACACCTGTGTGTTGCTCGTATCTCACAGGCAAACACTGACATTTGTGCCAAAACAGTGGCGACCTCCTTACTGCTGAAAGGCTCAGCAGGGTTCAAATGGCAGAGATCTCCAACGTCAATGAAGGTGGCCATTTATCAAGTGAAGTGATCCCAGTACACTTTAACCAGGTCATTCCTGCAGCACTTTCTCTCTGCTTCGTTTCCAGATCGCCTTTAAAGGATTCTTGTTACCACACGGACTGTTGCATTCGTTTGTCTATATATATATATATATTTCGTTTGTTTGTCTTTGAGATAATTTTAGTGCAGCTTGTCGCGCGTCGACAGTGCTGTCTGCGCACTCTGCTCCCTTTCAGTTGCTGGTTTTCAGCTCTCCGATGAGGAGGATTCGGATTCTGTGCAGCAGCGAGAGTTTTTAAGAGAAACCCGACGGATGGCAGGTTGATCGTAGGAGTGACGCAGAACACGCCAGTTTAACATGTCAGGTCACAAAACAAGCCATTTTTTCCTCATTTTAAAAGGTTACAGAAGGCAGGGAAAGATGTGGATTGCCGAGTTTCGTTTCGCCTCCACCACAGAGCAGACAAGCGCAGCTTTATGTTGCTGACAGGTCGTGAAGACTTGTTTGACATCGTTACTCGATTATCCAACTACTTCTGCACCGGGAGAAGCACTAATGAAGTTTCCATGGGTGATGTAATAGCACTTTGGCCGGAGTGTCCCTTCATAAATCCTTAAACAAACATCCTCCCTGAACAGGAGCTTGTTTTCTAAACACTGTCGAGAGTCGAGAGCCTCATTAGTTTTTTTTTTCCTGACAGGTCATTATCTGTGTGGTTTGTTTCTTGTTAGTTTTATTAATAACACCGAAGGTAAAAAGCTGACTTATTCTCCTCGATGCTCTGCAGTCGCTCATGAATTCCAGCGTCTGTTTCGACATCAAATATTTATTCACTTTATGTTATGTTCATGTTCCTCATCTCCTCTGTTGTTTGTGTACATCGTAACTTGTTGGGGGTTGAGTTTTGTACATGGAATAAACAGCTGAACACGCGGACCCGGGTGCGACTGTATTGTGTTGTGAAAACCGCAGGACGTCGTCAGGGATACAGGTGTGACGCCACAGAGCCGGCGGCTGTCGTCACTGCTGCGGGTCGAACATGAGAAGCAGAATTAAAAGCGTTTTAGATTAATTTAACCGGCCTTGACACTCTGATGCCACAAGGAGGGGCTGCCACACCAAACGCAACAAGCCTGAAAGCTCTCAGCTCTGTCAAAATAAACAGAACGTACTAATTAATGTAGGTGAAATTAAATTAAAACTAATAAAATGTCAGGTTTAATTCCACTGTTAGCATTGCACCTTATTTTGTCAGTCTTGTTTGGTCAAATAGGTGATGGGTATTTTTGTAAAAGTAAGTTTTTGTGAAAGCATCCACCACGAACGATGCTTTTTTTAGGAGCAATCTGATCAAGCCGATAAGTCATTGTTTCAATTTGCCAAAAAAAAATAAAATAAACTGACCTGACATCTTTGGAAATGGATAAAAAGAAACTAAAAGTGTGGGATTGCTGATGGCATTATATAATCCTGCACTTCTCATAAAAGGACTGCAGCTTTTCTCTTTTAGCTCGCTGACATGTCAAATTATCCTAAAAGCCTCCAGAAAAAAAAAGATGACACCCAGTCAGTTTACTGAAAAAAAAAGACATCCTGACTGATTTTTTATTCTGCTATTTATTTAATGTTTAGGTACTATTTTAGCTTCTTTTCTGCTCAGTTTTAGCTTCTTCAACAAATGTCAGCAGAGTCGGGCAGAAAATCTGATTTCTCTCGTTTCTTATATGATTGATGATAAAATCTCGTTTCAGATTCACACAAGATGCTGCCACCGAGAGCATGATCTCCTAAACTAAATTAGTGTTGATTCAAAATAATATTTCTATATTAGGACAAAAGGTTTCTCTGGCACATGGTTGAGATGAAAACAACTGTGTGTGTGTGTGTGTGTGGTGATGCTCTGATACTAGGAGGAGGTCATACATCACATGGTTTACTCTCTTTGTCTTTTCTCCACCTCCCCTCATCTGTCCTTCAACTTTTCCCCCTTGCACCTCTGCAGCTGTCTGCACAACCTCGTGTGTGTGTTGTGGCAAGTGTTGCTGGGATACACATCATCCAGATGGAGCGCAGACATAAACAGCAAAGAGGCTGCATGTTGAGCAGGTCATGGCGAGGCTCGGTCGGAAGCTGCTCGCTGACTCATCCAAACGTGACACACGGACTGGAAGGATGCATGTCCGTGGCTGCACATGTCCTCCCCCCACCCAAATCAACTCTCACATGTGTTTTCTGTGTGTTGAGGCCTCCTCTTTGTGCAGCCACAGTCACGCCGTCTTCCTTTCAGCGCCGAGGCCCCGTCTCCCACCGTCCGAGGGATGAGTCAGAGCGCCGTGGCCTCGAACGCTGAGTGGCAGAGGAGGGGATGAAACACACCGACTGTGAACGCAGAGGAAAGACACCAAGCGCCTGCCCCGATGTGAAGCAAACACACAAGGGTCAGGTGAAAACCGAAGCGACTCCCAGGTTCTTTGTTTATTGGGAAACTGGAGCGCTTTACAAAAATACACTGTAATTATTGTTCATTAGCACAGCACTTAACATATTAACGCAACAGGCTCTGAGATGGGAAAAAAAAACAAAAAACAACAACATTAAGTCAGAGGAAATGATGAAGCTGCTAATGAAGCAGCCAGTCTGAGAATGTCATTTTAATACATTGACAAGCTGTGTGACTGTGAATCACATGCCAAGCTCATTCTGTATGCGCAGCAGCTATTAATTAGGCTCAAAGAATAAAATAAGACGAGATAAGAGCGCGAGCACGTAGTTGTGAGGATTAACTAAGATTTGGGGATCTGAGAAGTGAGGAAAGAGATTTTTAAAAAAGGTATAATTTACTTGAAACTTAAAATAAGCTTGGGTTTGCTGTTAGAGAGTAAAAGGGCAGATGGATCTCGGAGTGAATGCTTCGTGCGAATAAACAAACCAGAAAAGCAAAACTCCTCAAGGCTAATTTGTGGTATTCTCGACATATAAATAAAACTCAACACGAGTCTCTACATCATGGCGTTCGTCTCCTGTTCGTCGGTCTGGCCTTTCTTCTTGCTCTTCTTACTTGTGCGTTTGATCACTATGATGAAGATAATAACTACAACAAGAGCAGAAAAAAAAAACAGAAGTCAGTTACAGTTCAGAAGGAAGCTGAAGGAGCCGATCGGGTAAAGGTGTCACGCTTTCACACGGCGTTCGTGAGACTTACTGCAGAATCCCAGAATTCCTGCCAGGATCCCGACCGTGGAGCCAATTCCCGGTTTGAATCCCCGTCCGTACGGCGGGATGTAGCAGTGGCCCAGCGATGTGCAGTTGCACACTCTCACTGGTATCAGAGAGGGGAAACACAAAGGATGATTAGGTGCGACCTAACAGACTTTAAGGTGATAATCTGGACCCTTTTTGAAGTGGGGTTCTGCGGAGACGTTGTGAACAAGCAGCATCTTACATGTGTTAGGCGGCTCGCAGTTTGCAGGAGTTTAAATCTGACCGGACTGATGCAGCGGCAGAGCCGAAAAATGAATTTACAGACTGAAAGTGAGCTGGGATGTAACTCGACTTGTAAAATATATTAAAAAACGGCAAAAATGCAAAAATCCTTCAGCTTTAGACTCACCCTCAAACGCCTGCGTAACTCCGACGCCCGCGTTGTCTTTTATGTTGATGTTCAGAGAGATGTTCGCTTCTTTGATTGGTTGCTTCTTCAGGCGCACCTCAGCTGACGTGGCTACACAGCACAAAAGGAGGAAACACACACACCTGAGTATGCAAAATCTACGTCCCCATTTTGTTTTTTTTTACAAGCGTACCGTCGATTTTGTGCAGCTCCCAGTTGGGAGATTTCTTCTCGAGGGCGAAAGTGAACGGCTGAGAGAAGGGGGCGCTGTCCTTGTCTTCGGCCTTGATGACGACGGGCTTGATGTCCTGCATGCAGATGAAGGCCTGCGTCTCTGTCAGCTTGGGGATGTTGTCGTTGACGTCCAGCAGCCGCACATGCACGACTCGCTCGGAGGACTTCTCGGGGTTCTCTTCAGAGCGAAACAGCACGCAAAAAAACGAGTGATGTACTCCCTGATGGGTGTCGAGTCCACACGCTTAGAGTTTCTTCGCTTACCCTTCTCGAAGGCAGTGACGGTGACTTCGAAGGTCTCCAGCTTCTCTCTGTCCAGCTTCTCCTTGGTCCTGACCTCTCCTGTGGCGGCGTCGATCTCCAGCCAGCCCTGAGAGTCGCCGTCCATCTTAAATCTGCACGCAAACACGCAACCATCAGGCTGAAGCAGAGGGGCGACGGTGGACAACAACAGATAAAAGCAGGACAGGACTAATATTGTGGAACAATGACAAAGTTTTAAAAGCTTTATGGTTGCGTTTGCACTTTTTACGAACAAAGACCACAATGGGAGTGGTTCTTGTGAATTTCGCCTTATGACACTGAGCATCATGGAATAAAGACTGCTATAAAACTCTGTGACCCCTGCGGGTCCTCTTTATCCTGGTTGATTTGTGACACGTGGAACACCTGAGGACTTTTCATTAATCCCGTCCTTAATCAAACCCCTCTCTGCTTTCATCTACAAATAGTCTGCCACCTTTGTTCTCCGGTTTAATTAAGCCCAAGCAGCACCTTTTTCATACTGGAAGGGTTTCAGAAATACAGTAGGTAGAGCAGAATGGCTCAGCGGGGCCACCTTTTTGTAACCGTTTCCTATCCAGGTATGAGATGTGGTTGCAGCTTTTACACCACGCACCACTGATCTGATGAGTCTCAGTTCTCGTGACGTAGACGTTTGGTTTGGATTTTCTTCATTTGGTCTTGTTTAGATTGAATACATTTTTTTGTCATCTAGCCCCGTGTAAAAGTACACTTTTTATCTTTCAGCACGCTCGTAAGAACTGCTGTCGTGTTTGAACAGAGTTACAACAATTTATGGAATAAGTGCAAATATTTTGTCAAGCTATTTGGTTTTATTGCTGTGTACTTGTAGTACTAAAAGGTTTAGATAACACACTGAGTCACTCATCAGTAAAAACGGTGGGATAAGTCTTCCTCAGATGAAGGCTGGAACGAGAACGCTGATTTGGATTCTGGTGATACGACATTTAACCACAGCTCGGCGACATTCAGACGCTCTGCAGAGACGTCATTTGATGCTGAATGGAAGGTTTTCTAAGAAATCTGTTTTAGAAAACTGGGGTTGAAAAGAACAGATTTGAAAGGATCTGTTCAGGAAAAAAAAAACTCAACTCCTCAAACACGAGACCCCCACAGAGTCATCTAGTGACTAAAACGGTAATTATGCCCAGCATGTCCTGCGAGGCCCATCCTCACTCAGAATAACATATCAGTGAAAAAGATTACTGTTTACCTTTTGTTCATTTTGTATGCACAGCGGCTATTAATTAAGCTCAACTCAGAAAACAAGAAGATTTTAGGTCCAAAGATTTATGCTTGTCAGTGAGACTGACTCGTTTTCGCTTTGCATTTGATGATAATATGAAAATAATAAAGAAGCACCAGATCAAGTTAATGAAGTTCTTTCTTTTGTTTCATGCACTGACAAATCTAAGAGGTGCCTGCAGCTCGATCAGACCTAAACGGCCTCTGACCGGAGCGTCCGAGCAGCTGCTGCTGTGTCTTTACCCGATCTCTTTCCCCTCTGGGTCCTTCGCCTCCACCGTGAGCAGCACCGACCCCCTCGTGAAGTTCTCCGCCACAGTCACTTCCAGGCGGTCCAGGCTGAACTCCGGGGCCTCGTCCACGTCAGTGACGGTCACGATCACGACGGCGGTGGACTCGTCGCCGTACTTCAGGCCTTTCATCAGAGGCTCGGGGTTGCGCGCGTCGATCTTTAGCTCGTAGGTCGGAGAGGACTCAAAGTCCAGAGGCTGTTCCAGGGCAGAGAAGGAGTGGCACGGATTTAAAATCTAAACAGCCCTGTTAACTCGGTATAAAGTGATTATTTTCTCCATAGTAGATGGTGGTAGCATGAGTCATTTCTTTAGTACATGACTTTAAGGGTCAGACTCATCAATGATGTGTAAAAATAAGTCATTCAAACATAAACAAAGCTACTGAATTCAGCATCTCAAGAATGAAGAGCTACAACATTTTGTGATTTCTGTTGGTTTTGTTTTGGCTTCTAAGTGATTTTAATGTCAGAGCAGGTATTTGGCACCTTGGCTATGACCAGATGACCCACTCCCATGTCGTCACTTTCCACGGCGAAGACTTCGTTCTCGTCGCCTGCGGAGATGTGGAACTCGATCAGCGAGCTGCCGGTGCCGGGGTCATCAGCATCTGTTGCCCTGATGGTCAGCACCGTGTGCCCCACAGGAGTGTCCTCCGCCAGAGTGTGGTTGCCGTACTTCACACCGAAGGATACGCGCGGTCAGATTATCGTTCAACAGGGCAGGATAAAAACCTAAACAGTGACTCGTTTGCTTACGTCGTTCTTCTCGAACAGAGGCAGCTCGTTGTTGACGTCGATCACCTTGACGATGACCTGACAGTCCGTGCTGAAAACTAAGAACCATAGTCCTGGATGAGAACTCGACTCTGGACGACAGTCTGACAGTACACGTGTGTGTGTGTGTGTGCGTTACCTGAATCGCTGACTCTGACGCTGAGGTTGTAGACCTGGTGCTCGTTCCGGCGAAGGACGCGAAGAGCCTTGATGCTGCCGGAAGATTCGTCCATGAAGAAAGTGTTGGATTCAGTGGCTGGTGTTTGGGACACGATGGTGTAGGTCAGCTGAGCGTTCAGCGTCCCTTCTTTATCATCATCACGAGCCACATACTGTCCCACCAAACTGCCTGGAATAACAAGAAGCCTCCATTTTTACCCAAAAACCTTTCATGTTTTAAAATCACACATCCCACAACTTCAAACGTTCTTGAACTTCAGTCTGTTGAAAAAGGTTTAATACGCTTTCAATAATATGTAATTGCTTCTATCACTTTTTGTCTGAAACTCATTGTTTTTTTTCTGAAAGAATAAGTCAGCATTTTGTTTTCACTGATTGGTAAAATAAATGTAAAACAAAAATCAGGTCAATGAAGGTAATCGGGCCCTGGTTGTTGTGTGCATCTGGCAGCCAAGACCCGAACTCGCGTCTTACCTGTAGGTTCATCCTCCTGCACCTCAAACACACTTTCTTCACCACACACTGGTTTGTTGTCATTCAGGTCCTCCACCAGGACCAAAATCTCCATGGGCGGATCCACCTCCGAGTCGTAGTTATCCTTGGCGAACACCACCAGGATGTACTGAGGAAAAAAGGAGCAATGTGAGTTTAGTGCTCATTTCTGCACGAGTGCTGTAAGATAGTCACAGATGTGGGGCTTACCGTTTCTTTCTCCTCTCTGTCCAGCTCCTGCGTCACAAGAATTTCTCCATTTTCTGTAATCTGGAAGGGGAACGTCAGCTCTCGCTCTTTCTGCACTAAGGAGTAGACGGCATCGGGGTCGTTAGACTGGACCTGCACGCAGAAGAGACAGAAGAGAAAAGCTCCAAGTTTGAGCATCAACTGCTGGATGCAGAGAAGACAGAACAAGCATGAATGAGTTTTATACGATTCACGTGGTTTGGACCATGTTACCTTTGCAATAACCTGGGGGTATTCTCCCTTTAAGTTCTCTTTAATAGCTACTGGCCCGGGGTTGACCCAGAGGTTCTGCTGCACGACAATGTGCACCCTGGTGTTTCCACTCAGCGCGTGCTCTGAAGCTCCTCCCATGTCCTGCACGCGCACGATCAGGGTGTAGTCCGGGTCCTCCAGGGGGTTCACGTTACGCCTCCTAATCTCTAACATCGCGGGAGAAAAATAAAGAATCAGTGCCAGAAGTTATCTCAGCCAGGTAAACATCAAGGGAACATTTCAGAAATCTTAACCACGTGACGTTTCCTGAACTCGTCACATCACAGCACGAGTCGCTCACAGAGTCCTCATTACAGACACTGTTTGCTGCTTTAACATCAGTCTGTGTCATCCTGTTTGAGCACATATCCCTAAACCTGACTTTATAGATGTTAGAAATGTACCACAGGCCAAACTGTGGTCCTAAAAGACAGAAAGAAACTAACCATGAAAGCCGATTTAAAACACAAAAACTCTTCAGCAAGATTTAGCAAAAGAAAGGAAACATCTGCACCGTTTTGTCTCGCACAGAAAACTTTCACGGGAGAGTCTGCAGACGATCGTTTCCCCTGGATAATGATCATAATATTCAATACCAGGTGTTTGCACGACGGCTGCCAGTGGCTTGGGATTGAATTTTACAGGATATAAAGAAAAAAAAATCAAGCAAGTTCTAAAAGCAAAAGTCAATATATATATATATATATATATATATATATATATAAAAAAAATAGAAATTCTTGTACAGCAGATGAATGTGACCCTGAGAGTCCCTGAATTTACTTTAATAAAAAGCTTCTGAAATATGTCAGGGGAAAAACAAAATTAAAGTAAAAACTAGATACTTTATGCTGAAGGTTTTTGTGCAGAAAATCCTCAGAACAAAAAGAAGAAAAACAAATCTCTTTGACATTGCTGTTTGTAAGTTTTAAAATTCAATATAAGGCTTATTACGGATCAGGAAAGGTGCAGAAAGGATTCATTAGTTGTTTCTTGTTTCTTATTGTTTCTGTGCATTTGGTGTCAGCTCTGCTCCAGACTCTGGAAACAAACCTGCTCTCTCCACGCAGGTGAAGAAGGGGTTCTGCTCATAGGGGATGGTCTGAGCTGGACAGTACTGATCAAACTTCCCTTTCAGGGCATCGATGCTGCGATCGTCTCCCCGGCTGTACTGGATCCCCTGTCTGGCCTTCAGCATCTCCTCCCCTGTTAAATAAAAACAAAAGCACAATAAAAAAAAGCTGGTTTCGTAGCCTCACATGCTGAAAAATCTGTTAGAATATGCATTCAGGCGACACGTTTAGGCAATCTGCCTCCAATTCAGAGTTAATCCCGAGCACACGAGATGATCCGTGTAATCTGGATTTACACTGAAGCTATTCTGACAGATTACAGGCAGAGATGGACAGATTGCAGGCTTTCCCACAAACGGCGGCGCACTGAACCCTCCTCTCATCCCCGTCTCTGATGAGCGAGTGTGTGTGTGTGTGTGTTACCTTCTTCTGAGATGGAGATCTCCCCGGTGTCGGGGTGGATCTGGAACAGCAGGACGTTGTGGTTGTTGGGGATCTGGCTGACGAGGCTGTAGCTCAGATGGGCGTTGGGGGTGTCCGGGTCGTCCCGGTCGGACGCGAACACTCGGGTGAAGACCACACCTTGGAAGCACACCAAAAACAGAACCAGTGTTGGAGTTTTATCTCAGGGAGAGGTTGGCCTGAGGAGTTTGAAACAGAGAGTTACACTGCCATATGGGTTTTTAACACCAAACGATGCTGGATAACCACAAGTTTTCTTTAGAATATTGACTATTTTTGAAAATTAGCTCACAATAAAATACAATCCAATGTGCTCCACATACCTTACATAGGGATAAATATTAAATAATTAATAAATATTTCCCCTTGTTGAACATTGTTCAAGAGATAATTAGACTCAAAGCCAAGCAGCCACACTAAAATTGAATTGATCTTTGAATTTTAAATTCAAATTTTGCTGATATGAAGCAATCTCCCCATGCAATATATATATAAGATATATTAAACTGTCTCACTAATTCAACTACAAAAGCATTCAAACTCAAAGTGGCAGCATCGTGACATGAGGTGGATTTAGTCTTGACTTATTTTGGTATCTTTTGATAAATATTTCCTTCAAGAATCCCTCTTCCTCTGTTTTTCCTATAAAATGTAGAAACTTTAACTTCTCCAGAGTTTAAGATCGACATTTTTGAGATTCAATGGCCTGTACCTTCATTTAAACAAATTGAAACTAAGCCCTTTATCTTAACAAGTAATTGAAAGAAGTTCATGACATAAACTGAAGGAATGCATATCACCCGTCGCCTTGTCTGCCAAAGTTTTAATCAAAGATCTGTGTTGAGTGTGTGTTGGGGATGACTCTCAGCTACCTCCACCCTAAAGTTTAGCTCAACATCTGTAAAATGGAGTGAGTTATAGCTCTGTTTGACACTGCTGAGGTCAGTTAGCTGTGGCAGCCATCTTGAATCAGCTTGCAAAGGTTAATCAGCTGTAGAGGAGCATCCAGTGATTACTTCCTGAGAGTTTCATTCAAATCCATCCACAAATTCACGAGATATTTTGCTAACAGACAGATTGTTGCCTCTAATGAAGACTGTGAATTCTTTTATTTGTTCCTCCACTTTTCTTTTCCACATATTTTGTTCTCCCTCCTCAGATCCTTCCCGAGCACTCTGGGGCGTTCACCTGACGCAGTCTTTTCTCGGACCGTAGCCGTGTAGCTGCTCTGGTTGAAGTACGGAGCGTTGTTGTTCACGTCCAGCACATTTATGGTCACGACCACGGGGCCGTCCACGACTTCGCCGTCGGCCAACGCCTCCACCTGGACAGACAAGCGCAAGAGTGCACGGTGACGCGGCCACGTTTCCACCACGAGTGGCGAGGACAGTTGCTGCGGGGAGCTGGTGTTACATTGAAGATGTAGTGGTCCTCTCGTGACCAGTCTAGAGGCTTCTGCAGGTAAAGCCACCCATCCTTGGAGATTTTAATGCTGTCCTCGCCCTCCCCGCTCAGGCTGAAATCATTAACACCCTCATGTGTCACCTGGAACTAGAGTGAAGGGAAAGAAGTGTCAGAAATGTCGACACGGTTTCACAGAAGTCACCTTTTTTTTTGTCTCCTCCTGCAGCTCGCAGGTGAGGAGGCAGCTGCAGGGACCGAATCAGAACAAGGCTGCAGATTTCAGAAGTAAAGTCTGGACTGAGCACTTTGTGAAAACCTGCAGCACATGTTGAACATTTGCTTCAGTCCAGAGAAAGTTCCCGTCCCGAGGAGGATGCTCCCGTC
This sequence comes from Kryptolebias marmoratus, assembly GCF_001649575.2. NCBI lineage: Eukaryota > Metazoa > Chordata > Actinopteri > Cyprinodontiformes > Rivulidae > Kryptolebias > Kryptolebias marmoratus. The sequence goes on along the minus strand of NC_051445.1, from coordinate 12,614,227 downwards.
TCGTTCGGGTCGTTAAAGAGCCCATCCGTCCGCAGCAGCTCTGAGAGGATGGTGCTCTTTGATTTCTCCAGAGATTTTAGACTGAAATATTCAGCATAGCACAGGATGCATCAATGTGACTAGTTTCATGCATTCATTCAAGATGAGAGAGAAAGAATTGGAATAAAATCAGGTAAAGTTTAACAGTTCAAATATATCGCTGTAGCTTATTAAAACTAAATAATTACATTACAATAACTGGAATTATTAAGCTGAATGAAGGCTCTGTTGATGCATCCTGTGCTACACTGCGTCTGCAACCCTGTGATCACAGTTCTAAATTCATATTCTCAAAAATTAAATTCATACTCACAACCTCACTCTCCTTTGTATGCATAGAGACAATTTTAAAAAAAATGCACAAATGCAGATCTTGTGAATGCATAATCGGTCATTTCGAGTTTTTCAAATAAAATGAAGTTGAGTCTAAAGAAAGCAGCTGTGCTCCCAAAAATTTCACACCAACAATCAAACTGAGTTAAGTGAAAATGTTTTTTATCTGTGTCCGTTTAGGCTGTCTCTCGTCTGTTTTACAGATTTTCTGATTCAGTTTCTTTAAGAGCTACTCAGATGATAGAAATCACATTTTCCCCTCATTTTAATCACCTTTTATGTAATATTCTCAAACTACTTGCCTAAAGTCTATCAAACCCATCTCCATCGTAACTTTTAGAGCACTCAGTCTTTCTGCAGTGGTTTTAGAACCGTTCATGTTGTGTAAAATTTGTGGAAAAGTGGCTGTTTTTATTAGCATTTTTTTAACTATTTCAGGTAATTGTTGCCCCCGCTCTAATTTATTAGAAAATTGTCTTCATAAAGGTCAAAATGTGCCACCCACAGACTCAGCTCCGCTGCTCAATACACAAAAGCATTTTCCTAACAAACGTGGCTCCATTTAAGGGGAAACAAACAGGCTTTCCAGCAAAGAAATAATCAACCAAAACCCACGTTTTCTTACTTTTTGTACCTTAGAAAGTTAGAAGTTCTCACTTTAATGTCCAACATTGTTTTCTTGTGCGATTATTACTTTGATAAGTTGCAAATTTTACAAAAACAACAACAAGAAAAACTGATAAATGTTCTGTGTGATACCTGATAGACGGGATAGGGTACTGGTGTCCCCTCTGGCACGTCCAACACCGTGTTCTCAAACGGGCCCTTCTTTTCGTCCAAATTCGTCCCACCAGCCTGTCGCGGCCCAGAAAGAGACAGGTTAAAATGTCATCGAGTACAGTAGAGGCGAAGGTGAAGCTTAAACCCGTGTTGACTTTCCGCTTCACCTCTGTGTGGTAACGTGAATTTAGTCACCCGTTGAGGGCGGTTATTCATTGAGCCAAAACTACATGACAAGAGGCAGGACTCCTACAGGCCTCCTGAGATGGGGAGGACAAAGTCTGCACGCTACTGTTGCCCAGTCCTTTTCAGTCTTCTAAATGAGTCACCAAAGGTTTCTTTTCAGATATTCTACCCTGCAGCTCAATTGCCATCTTCACAAAAACTCCACGAGATGAGCTTCCCGGCACCTCTGATGCGCCAGATGTAGACATTAATACACGCCGGGACGCTCGCAGATCCTTTGACAGGTTCGAGCATTCGAGTATCTGTTATGAATATGCATGGAAGGGACAGCAGTTGGTGGTGATATGTACTCACAATGCTGAACAGGAATGGGAGCAGCAACAGATGCACCATGGGTGTCATTACCACAGCCTGTGAAGGAAGGGGGAGGAGGAGGAGGATGTGGGAGATAAGAACCAAAAGAAAAATGTTGAAGAGGCAGAGGTGATATAAGAAGAAGGATTTCACACAATTAAACATTACAAACGGGAAACGTTGGCTCTCCTCGGTGCACTATCAGTCTTCGTGTTGCTGATTCACAAAGACAGCGGCCGAACAAAGAAGACGTGTCCTTGAGTCCAACACACGTGAACACTATCTGCCGAAACACACCCCGGTCTGAATGGGAGCTTTAAGTGGCTCCACCTTAAAGCTCCAGGTGAAGCAACGACCCGAGCGCAGAGGAGAAACTGAAAGCCAGCACTTTCTTTTTTTTCCTCTTTTCCTCCCAGCTGTTTGTCCCTTTGATCCTGCAGGATATTAGCATGACTGCAAAGGTCACTCAGGAGCGTGTAACCCTGGTGACTTTACAACAGACTCCGAGTCTAAAACTTAATTACATGCTTGCTTTGTGCGTTTATATGAGTGAGATCTGAGAGTCCAGATGTGCAAAAAGACAGATCCATTTAGGGTTTACTACATCTCCGTGTCTAAATGTACTTTATGGCCAAACTAAAACAAATTAAAAGCTCAGGTCGCTTAATAATCTGCACAGCGTAGTGTCCAGTTTGGGTTACCAATGAAACTACTTTAGAGCTGTAAAATGTGCCGAAACTTAGATTTAAACACTGATATCATTCGTTTTTACCAACAAGTGCCAAACAAATACATCAGGAATGTGTTAGGTGAAGGCGAAAGAGCTGAGTGACTCTTTGGGTGAAGGTGACATTGAGTCGTGGCTAATGACCTTTTGTTGCACGGCACACTTTTAAACAACTAATTATCTGCTGACATTTCGTAGCATAAATCACAGCTTCCCTGAATGATTTTTCTGCCCTGCTACGTCTCTTTCCACAAACTAAACTGCCCAGCTTTCACCGAGTTGCCACTTCCCTATCTTCCGTTAACTTTTATTTATTAAAGTCCCAGTTTAGAAATGATGCGTCGTACATTTTAAGGCTGGAAACACCAGAATTCAAACTGTTACCATCGTAGAAAAGGTACTTTAGGGCCTCCCTTTTTTAAATTGTAAACCACAATGACTAAATAACTTCTTTCAGGCTAAATACAAGCAGCTATGTCACTAAATGTAGGCCTTAATTTGGATACAATTGTCAGATGTTGAAATCAAGCCCTTAAGTTTATAAAAAGGGAGTCAGCCTTTGCCAACGCCTTGTCCTAGGCCCAACCAAAGTCAAGTCCTGGAACAGTATTCCTGCAATAATCTAAGAACACCTGAAACATTTATCACACTGTCTAACTCAAGCTGATCTGTACGTCTAGATTTATAATCCTAACTCCCCCTGGAAAATAAAAAAAAAATCCTTGAACTTAAACCGTAAAAGTGGGAGACGGCAGAGCGAAGTGACTTACCTTCTCAGGAGAGATCGAGCGAGTCACTCGTCACACCTCACAGTGATCCCAGAAGCTTCACGCTGTCTGGTCAAACGTTAACCAAACCTTAACCAGCTCAGTTTTATTGGTTCTAATGATTGTCTAATCATCCTGCCCTTCCACTGAGCAGGCCAATGGGCAAGAAGCTGCCACGAGAGACAGGAAGAGACATACAGTGCTGTTAAAACACAGACCCACAAATTCTATATTAAAGCTTTAATGCTTGTAGTTTATTATGGGAAAAGAGAATCAAGCATTTGATGGAATCACGCTGTAGAAGACTTTCTAAACAACATCCGGGGGAATTATGAACAACAACAACAACAAAAAGACCTAAAATGAAACAAAAACTTGTTAAATTAAGAGAATTTTTAAAAAATAATACTTGGAATTCAGAGTTTAACTTTCTAATTTCCTGTCAGACTTTGACCTCTGCCCCTCCGCACTTTTTCCCGTCAAATGTTTCCATTAGTAGCGCGCCCGATAAGGAGCCGTGTGGGAACAATGGGACCTGCAGACTCCTCTAACAGCTCATTGCTTCATAAGAATACAAAGCTTTGAGCTTATCCAATCAGGTGATGCAACAGGTCAAGGCGCAGACCAACCTTTTCTTTTTTTTAAGCAGCTTGTAACTTTTTACACTTCTTGAAAGCAGAAAGTGGTGGAAGTATCTTAAAATGTCTTAAAAAGAAAAAAAAAACTGGAGGAAGTCTTTCATTTTGGTTTTAAATCTGACCACATTTGTCACGATCTGATCTCAGCTGCGAAGAAGGTGCGCCGTGACATTCGTGCAACTCTGCAGGAAAGCAGCCTGCGAAGTGATTCAGTTCGACAGACCCGCTATACGACCGAGAACCAGTGACGGCTCAGCAGATGAAGCGGCGCCGTTACATAAAGGAATGGTCCATATGTGACACGGCCAACACCATCTGCCTCAGCACGCGCAAGACAATACACGGGCTCCTCTCGGTGTTACCTTGGCAACTCGTTTTCTCAAACGCTACCAGCTTTCAGACCGATCTGAGTTCAAGATCTGAGCTCTAAAAGCCAACTCTCTGAACCCACTCGTACTACACACACACACACAGGAACCGTTTTTGTTTCTCAAATGTTCTGCTTCGCCGTCGCTACCTGACTCATCTTTTTAAGTCGGCTCAAGTTGTGTCGCCTGTCAGCGCGTCTCTTTTTGTGTGTCCATAAATGAGTCATCCGTTTTACTCGTGCAAAAAAACAAAAAACAAAAACACAGAATAACAGACAAAAAGAGCGTGTCATTCTCTCTCCCAGCCCCAAATTGTCACTTTATTTCGCCGAGCAAAGCTGAAACGAGTGAAGCAGAGCACAGTAATAGTCATTTTTTTATTTACAACACTTTACATCATATATGAAAGTATGAAATCTAACATCACAGAAGTCAAATCACTAAATAATGGAAAACTTACGAAGAGTGGGATCAGCACTTGGGGATGGAAGTCAACAAATTTGGCAAAATTAGACAATCGCGAGGAAAAAGAACACAGAAACAACAACAACAAAAATCACTTCCTGTTCTTGCTGCTCTCTGAAAAATGTCTCTTCCAACATGTCCAAGACTGCAGTCCACTCAGCCTGTATTAGACTGTAAGCTGCAAACACTTGTGGAAAACACCACCTGCGCTGAATGGAGGGTGGATGGTGAACGACACGAGGTCCGACCCTCCCCACCCGTGGCCCTCTAAGAAGCAGGGCGTCCACCCCGCCGTCTCCGTCCACAGGTCCTCACCTGCAGGCGACAACTTGTTCAAACTGCTCAGGTCTTTCGTCGCAGACCTGCAAGCGTTCACAACACGGAGAGATCGTGGCAGGACTTGGACTTGAGCCAGAACGCCATGCTGGGGTTGTTCTTCGCGACCATCTTGTCGAGGAAACGCTTGGCCTTCATGGGGAGGCTCTCGCGGCGCTCGCTCCGGCGGGCGCTCCGGCGCCGCTTGCCGTCCTCGCCGGAGTCTCGGCGCAGGCGCAGCTGTCGCACGATGCCGTAGAAGGCCTCCCAGACGTTGTGCTGCATGGCGGTCGAGGTCTCGATGAACTTGCAATCAAACACGGCAGCGCAGGCCCGTGCCTCTGAAACACGGAGAACATTTGAAGTCAGATCCCCTCAGCTGCCTCTGGACCTGAACTAAGGCTGGATGAGATATCTAGAGCTTTTTCTCGTGTGGCATCATAAATGACAATATCACAAACACTGAGTATTAACTTTAATGCCTATTTTTTAGCAACTGCATCTATTTCGTGAGGAGTTTAGTTTTCACAGGCGCTTCAAATGCATCAAAGTCCTTCCATGCTGAAACGCAGCAGACAAGAGATTAAAAGTCACTTCTACTGTTGAGAAGACCAAGATATGACTCAGGATTCACCACTGCTGCTGCTACAGCGCCGGATGACTAAAGAAGGATTTATATGATATATTGTGATAAAGCACCTAAATATCGCAATGTCAGTTTTGCGGACATGTTGCTCGAACAATCAATAGAGCTGATGTCTCCTCACCACTCGTCGACACCTCCCTGCGCCGCACCAGGTCGCACTTGTTCCCCACCAGGATTATCGGGGTGTGGCGGACGGGCCGGAGGCGGCGCAGGGTGATCCTGAGCTCCGACGCCCGCAGGAACGACGCCCGGTCGGTGATGGAGTACAGCAGCAAGTAGGCATCGCCCGTCTGCAGGTAGCGCTCCAGGGTCCAGTCGTTGTCCGTCTGCGGGGGTTCACAGGAGTGGGGTCAGAAATAAAACAGGAGGCAGGGTGCAGCAGAGCATCCACAGTGTGCAGAGGAGCAACATCCTCTGATTCATTCATTCATCCTCACCTCTGCATCCCAGGTGTCCAGCAGGATTATGGTTGCAGTCTCCCCGTCCACTTCAATGTCCTTTTCACACACTTTATCTGAAATTAAACATGACATATTGGATTTGTTTTTGCAAATTAACACAGTCTTGAAGGCAGAACGGGAAGAGCCCCATCATGAAAGTAATTTCAGTGTTATAAGATTAATTTCCTTCTGGGAAATGTTCACTATTCCTTTTTTTATACTAACAGAATGTTGTTTTTTAACAGAGGGTTTGTTAAATTATCCGTACTGTTTCTTTTTTTTTAATGCACACAGAAACAAACAAACTTAGGAGAGCAGCAGAAGTGACAAACACCTACCTCCGCACGGCTCGCAGTCCTCGCTGTCCATGCTGTCCGCCGCCCCGGCGAAGATGCTCGCGAAGGCGGACTTCCCGACGCCGCCGGCCCCCAGCAGCACCACCCTGTACGGGTCCGCCGGGTCCGCCGGCTCCCCGGCCGAGTCGCTCGAGATGACCGAGTCCGAGGACGACCAGCTGGAGCAGGACTTGGAGCGCGAGATGCAGGCGGGCACGCGGGCCAGCAGGCCGTCCGGGAGGAGGTGGCTGCCCGGGTCGCAGACGCTCCACCGGTGGAGCTCGGTCTGCAGGCGGAGGCTGTGCCGCCGCACGCTGGACAGCATGGCGCAGACTTCTAATTATTGCAGCTTAGACACCCTTAAACAGAAAGTGCTTTCCTCTTAAAAGTAGCTTTTTAAAAAAATTTTTTGCACCTGTTCGGTTGTCTTTACACCAGATTCTCCCTTAGAATAAGATAAAAACCCACTCCTCTCCGTCCTTCCTGCAGAAATAAGCTCAGAGGTTGGATAAAAAAAAAACAGGAGTTCAGCTCGGATGCTGCTGCAGATTGTAAATCCAGGAGCGCCTTTTCCAGCTGGAGGCTCCCTCGGGTCTTTATAAAGGGGGTGGAGGAGGGTGGAGGGGGGCTTCCTCTCTCCCTCCACAGCTCTGACACAGGCACAGAGCAGAATAATAAACTGAAGATGTTTTATGATGTATAACTAACTCTAACTCTAAAGTGAGTTCAAATGCAGTTTGTGTTGTTCAAAGATGCTCATTCTTTTCTTACCTCCACAAAAAATGTCAGAAAGGAAGCTTTTTTACTTTTATTCCCCGCTTATCAGATATTTTATAACAAACAGATCTGTGAATAAAAACCACAAAGGTGCCGTGCTTGTGCCAAGTTAAAAGGGTTTGTTAGGGTCTTTTCAAGTAGGTTTCTGTTTAAATGTTATGAATGGTCAATATCTTACCTGCTGCAGATCGCTCTCTTTGAATGACCAAGCTGAAGGCCTCCTCTAGTCTTTAACTAGTCTCTGACTAGTCTCCAACAGCCATTGCTCAGTGAGATGCCACCTTTAGTGGAGAGCTGCTGTCCCAAAACAACTCTAACCTTAAAAGCTTTGAAGAGATTTATGCAAACCCTGCTTCATAATCCTTTACACCAGTGGTTCCCAAAGTTGGGGTTGGGACCCCATTGTGGGTCGTGAAGCGTGAAGTGAGGGTCCCCGGATAAAATTAATCACCATAGTTACAGAATATGGGAATATTCGGGGTCACAGGCCTCTGCTGCTCTTGTTTTGTGGGTCAGAAGCTGAAAAGTTTGGGAAGCACTGCTTTACACTGCTGTCAGTTTTGCCTTACTCTGTTATTTACAAGCTCAAACAGCAGCGGCAGCAGCTAGCTGTAGCACTTCAGCTCAGCCTGAGGCGCTCCAGAACAGGAATATCATAACATTTCTGCCACAATAACTAATGTGAAACAGACAGCAGGTGCAAAAGGCTTAGAGAGGAGCGTTCACTCGAACTGGACGTTTCTGAATAAACCACCTAATCGGTCGCAGCTGTCTTTTCTCCGCCCGTTCAGGTGAACATGTTTCTGTGTTGCAGTGCCAAGCAGGAGGCAGAAAGCTCCAAGCGTTGTCCTTTACATCTAAACTCCTCCCAGCTGACTGCAGGAGAAGTAAAAGTTGGGGAGCTACTAAACCATAAGAAGCAGAATGAGGTGAAGCGGATCAAACTGACTATAAACTAATGAAAAACTCTCGCTGGGATGCAGTAAACCTTCACGCTTGCTCGCTGTTAACTTAAAAAGTGGAGCCTTCGATGGATTCGCATCTTAACGGATTAGATATAAAAACAAAGTGCTGCTCAGATAAAGGAGGAGTTTCTCACCGGCTGTGATAATTAACTGATCCACATCTCCGCTTCCGCCCCGTCCCACCTGGCAGATAATTAACAGGTATTACAACACGGACGAAGAAAGGGACCTCCAGTTTCCCTCAAATGCTCGTTTTTTTCGTGTTTTTTTTAGTCCGTATCTGTGTCGAGTCAATCGCTTATTGTATATTTAGAGAGGCCATCTGGAAAGTTATAACATAATTACATAACATGTATATTTAAGTTGGGGATTTTAACGCTAAAACACTGGAGATCCAAATAGTTTACCAAGGATTGCGAGCCGCAGCCTCAGGTAACGCGTCTGAACCCGTTCTCTGGCTGAATGTCGCTTTCATTCACCACGGGGGACTGAAAGAAGGCCGGTGAGATAAGGCCCGGAGGTGAAAGACACAAGGTGTGTCTCACAGCCGATATCACAGAATCAACATGTTGCACCGTGCAGTTGTAACCATGAAGACAAACCGGGGTCAGGATCGTCCGATAAATGCTTTTAGATTTTAGATACGTGGCCGTGACCATAACTGGGCCGGAAACCAACATTGGGAGAGAACCCTCCATGCTTCACACTAAACACTCGTTTCCCAGAGTGTTTGGTGTGTGAGCAGCTGAGGCCCTTTTTTTTTGTTGTTTGCAAATATGGAGGGATTACTCTGCTTTCGGGCCCGGTTCGTTTCTGAGACTTCTGCATCAGGGCTGCAGGGTCATCTGTGTTGCAGCTCGGATCTGATCTGGCCGGCAGATGACAGGGCGACGCTTAAAATCCCCGCTAAGTGCTGGAGTGGAGCCAGGGACGGGGCAGAGGGGAGGGGAGCGCTGGCTGCAGATTGGCGGGGTGATGTTGACGGTCGCTGAGCGAGAGATGACCTCTTTTTTTTTTTACCATTTCGATTAATAGGAAGGGGGGGTGGGGGACGACTGTTTATTAAGGCCGCAGACATGTTTACAGAGCTGGAAGCCGTCCTGTCCAACCAGCCTGACCACAGGCTGGTCTGATTCCAGCTTCTCTGTAAAACTGATTTGTTTTAAAAGTAAATATACATTTTAAATAAATAGTAATCGAAGTTTAAATGATAAAATGACATATTTATCACTTGCTGCTAAAGACAACAGGACCATAATCTTACTGCCCGTGTAGGTGTGTCTGTCTTTTAGTGAAATATCTCACGAACCAGTGGGCAGATTTGAATCAAACTCTCAGGAAGCAATCATTGCACGCACCTCTACAACTGATTAACGTTTAGAGTCAACCCGATTCAAGATGGCCGCCACAGCTAAGCGAACTTGGCAAACACAAATTAATGCTGGATGAATGTCAACAACTCATTTACAGTCAACCCAATTAAAGATGGCCGCCACAGCTGACGAACCTTAGCGCACACAGAGATGGATACAACACAGGCGGTTTAACAGATATGGAGCTGGGGACCAAGGACCTTGGTGCATTTTTTTTCTTTCACCTCTTTTGGTTCAGATCGGAGCTGACGAACAAAACGTTTTATTTTTCCCTGCCTGCCCGCAAGGACAGCGTCTTTGTCCTCCCTCCAAGGTCTCCCGTAGAGCTCAGAAACGCTATGCAGACAAGAGACAAGCCGTGTAGTTTCAGTGTTCGCTTATTTGTCTACATTCTGCACTGAAAAATGATTGGAGGCCGCTTCTGTGCAAGGAGAGCAGTTGTGTATGGTAACTGCTTGTGTCTGTTAGCAAAATATCCCATGAACCGATAGACGGATTTTAACGAAACTCTCAGAAAGTAATTATTGGACAAACATCTACAGCTGATTAACTTTTGGGGACAAGCCGATTCAAGATGGCCGCCACAGTTAATCGAACTCAGCCAACACAAAAACGGATATAACTCAGTCGGTTTTACAGACACAGAGCTGAAATTTGGTGTGGTGGTAGCTGAGAGTGATCCTCAACACATAGTTTGAGCTCCAGCGGATTGAGCAGCATGCAATATGCAATCCTTTAATGGATGCTAGTTTCATGATTGTTCAAATGTATTCAGCTGCGTTCTGTAGTTACTGAACCTCTGACAAATTACAACTTCTATTCATTTTTACTATAACCTTATGAGAAATGACCTTTTTTTAGTCCGACCATTAGATCAAATAAAGAGTTTTGGTTTAATATGAAGTTAAACATTAGGATATAGAGCATCTTCTCGTTTTAGAGACTTCAGCCATCAGAAATGTTTATGTAAAGTTAATAAGAGAAACAATTGGAGAAGGCAGTTCCTGATTTAGCCACACAGACATGTTAATGTGGAACAAAGTCTTTTCCTTTTTAACCCAGTTTGGGTAAGCGCTTATTAAACCAGATTCTGAACCCTGAAACATGTCTTTACAGTATAAGTTACAGGATTATGTTGCTTCTGTTTAATATTAGTTACGACGAGAAGAGCAAAGGAGGAAAAAAACACAAAATGGTGACAACAAAAGTAATCAATGTCATCTATTGGATTCCTGCAGGCGCGTGTTTGTAATGCAGAGGACAGTCTGTTCGAAGAGCGGGACGTTAGAAATTACTGAACATCCCAGGAAAGCTGGATTGGGTGTCACTGATTAACAGCTGGATTAGTCCGCAGGAACTCGAGTGCGTCTTGGATCGCCGCCGTGACCGACTGGTCCGTTTCGCGGCCCACTGACGGGGGCTGACGCCAGATGCCCTCGCCGTCGAGTCACAGGGAATCAAACATCCACAGCTGTCTCCAGAAGAACAGCTGTGGAGAGACGCTCGTCTGAAGCATGCAGCGGCTCTCTGATCCGTCCAGCTGAAGTTCAGCTTATTATAAGAAGGATTTGCGGTCCAGAGCTTTACCACCGACACAGATTCCACCTCACGTGGCCTCTGTGACCGTTCGAGCTGTGATGCCGATCAATATCCAGCTTCGAGTGCAGACACTCGTCTGTCAAACACGTGTCCCATGAAAACATCATAAATAAAATGACCACTCTAAAACAACCAAACCGTATCTCACGCTGGTGAAGCCAAACCAGGCCAGGAGCTGCGGGAAGTTGCTTGGCGATTGTTGCTAGGTTACCACTGATCGCCGTCTCAAACAAATCTGTGTAATGAAAGTCAGAAGCTCACGTTATAATTACTGTGACATTTCGTTTAAGTTTGTTTTTATGGTCCAGATAATTTTGTATGAACTCCTGGCAGCACTAAGTTGGGATTTTTTATGTCAATTTACGTCTCCTTCATTATTTAATCACTCACTTTAAACCTTTTTCTTTTTACCTAAAACTTCAGCCTTTGCTGTATTTTTGTTTGGACTTAACTCAGCAAAGATAGTCTTTATTACCTCCACAAAGGAGGGTGTGTTTTTCAAATCCTGATGAATATATCAGCATTAAAGCCATAACAGCTGTCAAAATATGCAATTTTTCAATGTTTTCGGTTCGACTTGATTGTATGTGTGTATCATCGAGTCGTGTTTTGTTGCCAACAATTACGGGTCGTTTGTTTACATTCGAACGACGCCGACAGCTTTGGCACGTGGCAGATATTTAGCCTGTAAAATAATCCCCGTTACAGAGTCGTTCTCGGGGAGGAGATCTTGCGGTGGAGAGTAGTCGGGGTTGGGATCATCTCCAAATGAGATTCCTGTAACTGACCGTCAAATTTAGTCGCAAACAAAGCCGAGGAAAACTTGCTTTCTAACGTGATTTTTACAAAAAACCCAGATGAGTTGGAGTCACGTTAACCCCCAACCATTTAATGATGTAGTCACTGTGTTAAAAGCATACATTCAAATAAATACTGTATATTTTGACACCTTTTATGGCTTTGAGCTTCAAGCTAATCAGAACAAAGTTGAAAATTATGCCACAAACAGGCTTCAGAACAAATAGTGTTTTGATGCCTGAAATAGATGTCCGGCACAGAGAAACTGCTCGTTAACATATTTTGCAGCAGGTAAGGTCTGCACCTCAGCGCAGGAAATAGGTTACAGGTTTAAAAACACTCTGCTGCCACAAAGAAGCAGCAAGTGTCCCTATAATTACCAGAGAGCCTCGAACGCATCGCCAACATGCCACCCAGCTACAGCTGTCAAACGCTTAAAGCAAAAGGCTTGACATCCCGGAGACCCACTTCTTACACAACGAAGTTGCCTAACTGTCACACACAGCGGCGACCATCGGATAAATGATAATTACGCCGTTTGCATAAAGGCGCGCATTGTGCCGAGGCTCGGTCAATTTGACAGAGCGGAGCCCGAATCACACGGGGAGACGCTCGCACACACACAGAGATCCACGCAACTCCGTGCTGCAACTCCCACGCAGCAGCTTTGTGTTGCAGGGCATGGACAGAGCCGTGTTGTCGAAAATAACAAACCGAACAGATTGTGGCGTGGCCCACATGTTGAAAAACCCAGCAGACTCACTAAAAGTTAAATCACAGAGGGCCGTTGCATAACAAACTGTGAGACATTAATGAACGACAATTCAAGCCGCGAGCACCGCGACCCATGACCGCCTTCATTCTCTGGATGACACACTTTAAAAAAATGGAGACTAGTTTGTTTAAGTGGGTACGCATTCACTTCATGTGTGAACCGCAAACCCTTCTTCTATCGCAGGACACATCGCTCACAGGCACGGTCTTATCCATCATATTGAATAAAAAAAACAAACTGTGACAATCACACACACTCCTCTTATTCAGTTCTCAGTAAGAAAAGCTCCGTCTCAACCAAAGAACTCCTGAAGAGTCCGTTTTACACACAATGCTTTCAAATTTAATTTATTTCTTTATGAATTTTCACAGCTAATGACATTGAACACATAAAAAAGGGAAGATGTTTATGTTTACTGTACGACTCTGTGAAACTACATTGTGTTGTTTTGCTCATGGAGGCGTACGAATAAAGGCCGAGCATGTGTGAGGATCAGTCCACAGACGGCCAGCGTGTTCACCGAGCCGTGTGGGAGATGGTGGTCTGGAAGGCGAAGGTGATGTGGCTTCGAGCGAGATCGAGGTAGGGGTCTGAGAACGTGTGCGCGTCACCGGAGAAGTGCCTCCACCACGTGAGCTCGGACATGCTCAGATGTTTCTGCGCCGCCTCCTTGCCATCGCCCCGACGACCGAGCTGGCAAGGTCTGTCGGAGACGCGCCCCGCCTCTTCCACCGCCTTCGCCTCTGAGGAAGAAAAAGGAGAGTGAGAGGTCGGCGCGCGGCGAGGCGCAAGCGCTTCTGTCCGCCCTCTTCTGCGAGCTTACCGCAGAGCGAGCCGTCCATGCTGCAGCCGCAGCCCAGCAGGTCGTGAGTCAAGCACGGCGTGTCGGTCAGGCTGAAGAGGTCTCGGAGTTCGTTGGCGGAGAAACTCGTGTGCGCCGCGCCTCTCCCCAGGTCGACGACGGTCCCTGACAGGCCCTGTTTGGACACCTGCCGCTGAAATATCCGCTCCTCGAGGGTGCCTGAGAGGAAAGCGGGTCGAAGCCACGCGTTCAACTTCAAATCAGTGACAACGAGTTGAATTTGCTGTTTCATTAAATGTGTTTTTTTATTCTCACCTGCGGTGAGAAGACGGTAAATGTGGACTGTCTTCTTCTGTCCATCTCTCCAGACTCGAGCCATGGCCTAGAGAGAGAAAAGTCATAATAAAAGACACAGACGGAGCGCCATCTGGTGGACATAAAGGTGCATACATGAGGATGCTTTTACCCTTGAACATTTATTTATTTAGTCTGCAGGACAAAAACAACGATTTAATACTTCAGGACCTTCACATTTCTATCAGCAAACCATGGGATGTATGCACATGAAAGCTAAAAAAAAACCTCACTTATTAAACATAATATGCATCAGAGGACATTTTCTGCAAATTCTAGAGGATTGAACTGTATTTAAGCAGCACTGCAGTGCGTTTTAAATGATCAGGATCTTTATATTTAGAAGCAATACGTTTTGTTTTTATTCCAGACCACAAATTTAAAACAGAACAGAAACAGATTAAAACATGAAAGGCAGAATGAATGAGTTAAAAAATACTGTCATGAACTTTGACGGGATTTTTTTCTGCGAGGCGAGTCTCACCTGAATGTCGTTGGCAGGGTTCCAGTCGATGTCATACAGCACCAGATGGGAGGCGCCGATCAGGTTAAGACCCACCCCGCCTGCTTTGGAGCTCAGCAGAAACAGGAAGTTCGGGGAATGGGGGCTGTTGAAGGTGTCGACCAGCCGCTGGCGCTGGCCGGTGGGGGTGTGGCCGTCTAGTCGACAGAAGGTGTAGCCCTCGTGTGCGCACAGGTCCTGAAGCAGGTCGAGCGTCTGGGTGTAGTTTGACACCAGGACCACCCTGCGGGGGGGGGGGGTCAAAAAGGGGGAGATTCTTGGAAAATAGCTGAAACTACACCCATGTTAAAGCAGACTTCTGTCACACACACACGAACACACACACCTGTCTGAAGGGCTGAGCTGTCTGATGGCGCTCAGCAGGTCTGAAAGAACCATCAGTTTTCCCGAGTCAGCACTGTTGATTCCCGCTGAAGAATAGGATTCTGGGAAGAGATCTACGAGGCCTTCGTATAAAGAACTCTCCACAGATCCGCGGTCCGTTCTCTCCTGCAAACAGTAACACACATTCAGCCGAATCTAAAAAAAACACGCACATAAACACACGGTTTGACGGTAAATAAAACAGAATAATTCCTGCAGCTGCTAGCTACGGTCATAACAATATTCATGACAGAGACGCCAGTTTGTCTGTGAACGTCACCTTGACGGTGACGTGCAGCAGACCAGGATGGTTACAGAGCTTCTTCAGCGCGGTGATGCAGGCCAGGTGTGCGTTGGTTTGACTGTAGCCCTGAAGGCAGGCTCTGAAGACGCGGTGGCCGAGGAGGTGTTTGTACAGCTGGCGCTGCAGAGGGGCCAGCTCGCAGAACAAGGTCCAGTCCAGACGGGGAGGCAGGTAGCGATTGATGATCTCCTGCGTCCGCCTCAGGACGAACATGCCGGTGAGGCGGGAGAGCTCGGCCGCCCGCTCTTCTCCCAAAACCCGCTCCTCCTTCAGGCAGAGGCAGACGCGAGACACAGAGCGGTTTATGTGACGGAAGGCGGCTGCGAGGGGAACAAGAACGAGCGACTGGATAGCGTTACCTCCGTGCAGGACGGCTGTCTGGAGCGCAGAATTGGCTCCTCGTACACTTTTCTATAAGCAGTTGAGGACCCGAGAATCCCCGGGTTAACAAACTCGATGATAGCGTAAAATTCCTGCAGGTCGTTTTGCACTGGTGTCCCTTAGAAGAAGAAAACAAAACCGATATCTGTTAGTTGCTTTCCTTCAGAGAGTCCTGAAAATATGTTCCGTTTGGTTCAGGCGCGTACCTGAGAGTATGACTCTGCGACCGCAGCTGAGGCTGCTGAGGGCCGAGGACGTTTTAATGCTGCTGTTCTTCAATCTGTGACCCTCATCGCAGATTACGAGCCCAAACTCCACCTTCTGTATCTGAAGACGAAAGGCACAAGGCGTCGTTTGGTTTGCGACACAAACGCTCGAGGTCTGCAAGACGAGGCGAGCGCGGTGTACCTGCTCCAGGCAGCGCAGCAGCATCTCATAGCTGATCACGAGCACGTTGTGTAGAGGGGACAACACAAACTGCTCTATTCTGTGATCCTGAACAAACAGATTAAATAGTGCTGATGATAGCCTGAAACAAACTAGACAGAAGTAAACATCAGTTATGAACAGAAAGGCACAAGTTGGCTTTTTTTTATTGAGTCTATGATTTTCTTCTTTTAGCATCTTTAGGCTGCATGTTACCATTTACATTTAAAATGCACAAAGATGTCATTTACATCAATAAACTGCACTGCTGAAAGACAAATTTAACACAAGCGTTTTGATCTGAAATATACCGTATTTTACGGACTACAAGGCGCACTTAAAAGCCTTCAATTTTCTCAAAAAACGACAGTGCGTCATGTTTTAGCATGACTTTGGTTAAACTACAAAGCCGCACCGCTTGCAGCATTAAGGCTCAGTTATAGTCGCAGGGCTCAGTGCACGGCGTGTAGAGAGCGTAGCAAGCGTTGGGGGCGTTTATACTTGATGCTTATGTCGGTGCAGTATGCTCCAAAAAGACAGGGGGCTGTTTTGTTTCGCTTATAGTCCGGTGAGTCTTTATATATGACATATAATGCGGAAATGGACCATTCATTGACAGCACGTCTTATAATCCAGTGCGCCCTATAGTGCGGTAAATACGATAAATCTACTATGCTGTGATGTTGCCTTTAAAAGAAAGAAACAAATGTCCTCTTTTCTCCAAACCTGGTCCACAGTAAAAACACTGATCCTCTCGCGCCCCAGCCACTTGGTGAACTCGGCTCTCCAGTTCTGCACGAGGCTGCCGGGCGTGACCACAAGGACACGCTTCGTCACTGGCTTCCCCCCATAGGGCCCCTGTTTGAGCAACGTCCAGGACAGCGCCACGCTCTGGAGCGTCTTTCCCAGCCCCATCTCGTCGGCCAGGATGGCGCCTGAACGGCCCGCGGCTCTGGAGAACAAACGCATCAACGTGATTCCTAAAGGGCTACGGTGGTGGTAGCTTTTAAGTCTTATGACAAAGAGAGATTTATTGGGATGGTCTGGAGGAAACGCACTCTCACCTCATGCCCATAACGCACTCATAGAGGAAGAGGATGCCTTCTCTTTGGTGTGGTCGCAGGTGAGTGGTCAGGTGTGGATCAACCACAACATCAACAACAGGAAGGCCCGATTTATTATAAAGCCACTGGTGGTTGGAAGAGGGGCGAGGCATCACTAGTGCACCTGAAATAACAAGCGGGTGTTTAACATGAGAAAACCCAACTCCAAGAAGTAAAAAGAGCTCCTGGTTTAGTTCACATACCTGGAGCGAGTGGGTTGTGGCGAGGAGTGTGGGCCTTTTCTTCTTCTGCTTTAGTTCCTGGAGGCCCTGATCTGCCCGACGCTGTAGGCGGGCAGAAAGGTTTGGCGGCCAGGCGATGAGAAGGAGGCGGAGCAGGCTTGGCGCACGACTCCACTTGATCTGTTCGGACCTCCTGGAAACACCGGCCTTTGGCAAAGTCCTCGTCCGAAATGATTCCCATCACCTCCACCTCTTTCCCTCCGACCATCAGGGTTTCTCCCTCAGACAGCGAGGCCAGCTCGGACACCTTGTAGCCGCTGCCTGCAACACAAACATGTCAGGTTCTGTGGAGAAATCCTCCAATACTGGCATTCTTGAGTAAATATCTCTGCTGTATAAGAGCTATTTACAATAGAAACAACCACATTTATTGTATGTCCACTACTGATCATGTAGTTTCAGTAAACCAGGAGAGCATCAATACAAAGACAACAAAACAAATATAATATTAAAAGGTAACCATACACTTCAGTCCACTCAAAAAAGGTAAAACGATTAACGTTATTACAAATCAAATTACTACACATTTGTTAAATCAGTCTAAGGTTTAACCTTTAATTTAAACAGTTGTGTAGTAGTACAACTGTACAGTACATTCGGTGGTTACTACACCTAATTTCAGAGTAACTCAACTCAACCAGCTGTATGATTCAGTTCTCTGAAAGAAGAGGTGCAGGAAGGACCGTAGGTGTGAGGCTGGAGATGCTCAGTGATCAGCAGCGATGCTGAATAACCTCCAGAATGTAGCTGGCATTTAAAACATATCTTATTCCCTCAGTGTCTGTTTCCACTATAATCAAACTGGTGAGGGGCGTGATTTTAACATCAGATCAGGAAACAAGCGTCAGTTTGAACTGATGGCTTCAGCTCCACTGCATCTTTCCCTGCTACGCACCAACTACGAGTTCAATCACAACAAGCTGCAGCTCCACTCCTTTTTCACAGTTTAATGGAGCAATCGAACGAATGAGGCGTTTATGGCCTCACCCCTTCCGATGTCCTTCCCGTCCATGTCTTTGAGTGTGGCCGTGCGTCCTCGCGCCACCAGCACCGCGTCCCCCTCCCAGCGCTTGTGCTTCTTCTTACTGGCCTTACACCAGACCACGCTGAAGTAACGCACCCCATCCTGACCGCAGCCGGAGACACGTTCCAACCCTGCAGGAGGCCGAGGGGTCCGAGGAGATCCGGGATCCCGCTGAGGACTTTTATTCACTCCTGCAAGGCGAAGACATTAAATAAAGTGACTGAACATGCAGTAAAAATAAATAAAAATCAAACAAAAGGAAATAAAGATGCAGGGTAAACAAGCCACCAGCAGAGGTCACTGCTGCATCAAGACTTCATCGTAAATAAATCCACACATCTGGAACCGAGTGCTTCTCTGCTTGTCGCAAACAATAAAAAAAAAAAACCACAACGAACATGTCTGACTATTAACATTCAAATGTGTCGCAACAACCTCAAACGTCGAAGTTAGGTAATCTGGTTCGTCGCGCGCCCTTTTGATTTTATCATCCACAACAAGAAATAACCTACAAAACCAGAGAAGACCCATTTGTTACCAAAATTCTTGTTTTAATAAATAGACGCACGCGAGGACAAACACACAAAGACACGAACAGCACTTGTGTACAAAACATTACAACACTGTTGGCGACAAACCCGCTCACGTTAAACAGCGATAACAATAAAAAAATAAAATCGATAACCACTTTTTCCCCTTTTTTACTAAACAACCAGAGAAAAGTTTGGAGTTTCACGTTTCACTCATCTTCACCTGTTAGCACAACGCTTTAAGGCTGAGGATAGTTGTGCCACAATCCTAGTTTATCTGAGACAACATTCTTTACATTTAGTTTAAGTATGTGGGGGCGTTTGTTTTTGTTTTTTTAAAGCCTACAAACCAAAGTGTTCAGCTTATTACATCTTAATTCTTCAGAGTCTGTATCAAATGGGCGTTTTTAAACTAATATGATCTGGCCAAACTGTATTAACACCTAAATATGAATGCTATAACAATAAAAAACAGCATATTCATGTCTGTATGAGGCACCATGTTTGAAAAACAGAAATTAATCTGCTGTCAAACATGAATCTAATGAGTGGAAGTGTTCATAAAATCCTCAGAGTCACTCTCTTGTTTAATGCTGCTGACGTACTGCACGTTCTTTCTCATTATAGAGGAACTGGCAGCCCGTGTCTCAGTCGAGCAGCTTTTAGCTTCTCCACTCTGATCTTCGCCCTCAGGAGTTCCTCCTCCAGCTCCTGCTTCCTCTTCAGGCCCTCCCTCTTCTCCTCCAGGTACAGGGCCACCTTCCTGTGGTTGGCCAGCACCAGCTCGTGCTCCTCTTTGAGCAGATGCAGAGGACGGAGCCTGTCCGCCTCGTGGTGGTGGGGGTAGAAGTCGTTTGGGTAAAAGTCGTGGCGTAAAGGCAGCGGCGAGGCGGAGAGGGGGACGTTAACAGACGACGGAGCGGGAGACAGAGATGCCTCGTAGTTGTGGGAACTTCCCAAATCCTGCTCGTGCTCGTGCTCAGGGAGCCCGTCCAGCACCGGCGCCGGGTGCGCAGGAACAACTGGGAGATCCGGCGGTGGTTTCACGTCGTCCTCGGGGTCCAGCTGGACCACCTCGTGAGGGACACTTGGGACAGCTGCTGAGTAATCCTGGAGTCCAGCCAGAGAGGAGCTGCTGCCGGGATGATCGATGGGAGAGCTGTGCTTGTTGTAGATCAACCTAGCAGAAAAAAAAAACACAAATAAAGCAACTTAGACTGACTAAAAACAATTTCTGTACTCACAGAATAAATCTGAAGTGAGCGTGTACGTTAAGGAAAAATCAAACAAATGATTAAAAAAGACAGATCCGGATTTATTGATATAAAACTACAGAATACGACATCAAATCTCACTATTCACAGATAACTTTAAACGACTTGATGTTTGTTGTTTTTGCATCTGTGTTTGAGTCATAGATCATTTCTTTTCTGATCCTGTAACTCAGAAGATTAAAAGCAGATAAAAGTTATAGACCTGTCATAAAAAGGTCAGATTCTCAAAGATTCACTGGCGAAACATTAAACATTAAACTCTGGATCGTTACTTTAAATGATTCAGTTTGTTGTCCTCTGCTTACTCTCCTAAATAAATGTTGAAATTTACAAAAACAACGTAAAGCTAAAAGATTTTCTGATTTAAGCAGTATTAAAACAAAGTTTTCTTCTCTGAAAGTCTGAGATAAATTCCACATTTTGGAGCTTTAAGTCTGTGTGTTCTTGTGCCGTCCTTTCAGGCGTGTACGGAAACGTGCGTGCGAGCTCCCAGGCGTACCTGCGCAACGCCTGGTCCTTCTCGTGGATGGGCACGTGGTGGAACAGGTGGGGGATCATCTCCATGATCCTCCTGGTCGGCTCCGAGATGCTCCCTCTGTACTCCGGCTGGGCGTGTCGCCTCTGCATCACTTCCTGCTTGGCCGACTCCTTCAGCCTCTTGTAGAGCGTCCGGAGGCCCTGAGCGGTCCGGTGGGGTCGGTCCCCTCCCAGAGCGTTGTACTGCTCGGCCACGGTGTCCCAGCACTTGTTCTTGTCCACGATGACGGCGTGCTTGTTGGTGTGCTCCTCCAGGATGCGGATGTGCGGGCGCACGAGCTTCAACAGGTCCAGCTTCTCGGAGAGGGTGAAGTTGGAGGAGCGAGCCTTGCCCACCATGCTGGACAGGAACACGGAGCTGGATGCCATCTTACAGCATAGCAGACCCACGCCTTCCAAATCAGGCCTTAAGCTGCCCCCACCTCCACCACCACGACCTCTGAACCCTCTCAGAGTTGTTCCTCCTCACTTTGCTCAGCTGACTTTTCTTTTCTCTCTTTTTTTAATATCCCTTCTGCTCTCTTCCTCTGATCCAAGTGAGACACTAAAAGGCCCAACTCAAACAAAACTCCAATTTACCTCCTCCTAATCAAACTACAAACTAACAAGTGCATGGATTCACACTCTGGTCCTGGGTTCTCTCACGGCTGCGTTGCACAACAAGGAACCTTGGCTGTGCTGCACACAATAAGAATCAGGCTTAACTAGGCCAGCCTCGTTTAGGCCCCCGCCTACCGCGGAGGGCTTTGGATGAATTCCTCTCAGCTTTAGGCTGACGTAGCTAAGCCGCTTAAGTCCAGCCCGACCTACTTACAGCTCGGTCTCTCTAAACCCCAAACCAGGCACAGCAACAGCCAGGGGTGTCTGTGCTGCCTTAAATAAAAATGACAGCAGCTGAGGGGCCGTGCTTTCTACAGAGAATGAGTGAGAGAGAGAGAGGGGAGGAAACAGATTTAACACGATGCATTTGAGGCAACAACACGAGGGATCAGGGGCTGGTTTTGATTCTCCTGAAAAGCAGCGCCGAGGAGAAATAGTGCTGGTTTAACTAAATGAGCCGCGCAGAGAGAGGAGGGGGAGGGGGGAGGGGCTGGAGCGCACTGCGCATGCCCGGAAATCAGCGCTCCTGCTCCGGATTAACGGCGGAAGGCGGTCGCGTTTAAAAAAAAAAAAAAAAAAACAAATCCGCGCAGATTTATGTCCGACCGAGGCTCGGGAGACCGAAGTTCTGACCCGGTAGCTCTTATGGGTCTGGTTCTGGTCACACTGAGCTTCGACAGCCGTCCTCAGGTGCTGTTTCTGACGGACACGGAGACGCCATTTGTGCCCCAAAACAAAACAAAACAAAAAAACCCGCTTCTCAGCAGCATAACGCAAAGAAGGAGATCTTATGTTTTTAAGTTTAGTTTGGATTTCACCTTAAATTACACAGTTAGTCCAGACAGACCTGTTTCAAGTGAACAAGCATGCATGAGCTTGCACGCAGCCAACACATACTGCAATTAAATTAAAGTACCACATAATAAAGGAGCAGAGTACTAACAACAAGCTGTCTTTTCCACATATTTTCTAAATAAGTTTAAAATCATTTAACGTAGGGGTCTGCAAACTGCCGCTCTTCGGACCCTCTGCAGTGACCAAAACAAATAACACAAACCTGAGTAAAATGTAAATACTTCTAGCGGTTTTCCAGTCCAAGTATTTGCAGTAAGTGTGTAACATGTGTTCAACAGAACGACGCTGATCAGAGGCCTTTCTGCACATGAAAACACACCAGGGCACAGAACAGGGAACAGGTCGCTTCAAACAGCCAGTAAACAAAGGTACTTCATAAGTACCGCCATAAGTACCCACCCACAACTACCCTGGAATTACCTTGTATATAACCCCCATAAATACTTGTAATTACCCTGTAAGTACCCCCATACATACCTTGTAAATGTCCTGGATTTTGCCCTTTATGTACCTCATAGGGTACTCTTGAAGAACCAGTAATTAAACTCTAAGTACCCTGTGCTTACTTCATAACTACCTTGTATGTAACCCTGTAAGTACTCCGTATGTACCACCATAAGTACCCCATTTGTCACTATTTTACCTTCTCCTGCAGGACCACATGCCATCCCAAATGTCTTCAAATAAAAAACACAGTATGATGATATTAATTTTTCATCACAGAATACTGTATACTTGCTTTGTGAGTTTACATAAAAGCTTCTGAAACAGATTTCTGCTGGGGACGTGCCTGAGTAAAATGGCGCTGGTGATGTCATATGGTCAAGCTGCCTGTGTGGTTTTATAATTACAGACATGTCAGGAATTATAAACCCATTGTGTACCCAGCTTTACATCATTTCAGCACCGGAATCAGCACAGTGGAACTCCAAACACACCTAAAATTCACATTTTTCAACAAACCTGAGGCCGATTCTTGTAAAAGTAGGAAGTAGTTTTGTGCATCTATTGGAAGACTGTAAATCTTTAGGGATTAAAATATGACAACGTACTAACATACAGCTAGCTATTCCTTTTAAAAAAGATAAAAATAGAAATATGGATCTGACTTTAATGAAAAAAAAAAACCAAACAGATCCTTTAAGTGCTTTAATATTCTGGTCTTTAGAAAACATTTAATTAATAACCAACAACCTAATAAATGAAACATTAGAGTTATATTTTAATTTGAAGGCTCAAGTTGATTTTGTGGCTGTATGGAAAATATATTTAGCAGGAGATATGGTAAAAATGACTCTTTTGATTCTAAAGCTTGGAGGTCCTTGATTTAATGGAACAGTTTCAAGTCTTCTAGTTGATTCCAAGAAGAAAGAGCAGAGAAGAAGAACGAGTTTTATCCCAGTTGTAAGTCGAAAAGGTGAGGTAGAAGTGGCGAAGGAGTGTGAGCGTAGGTCAGAGGTGTCCGATCCTGGTCCTGGAGGGACATCATCCTGCATGTTTTAGTTGTTTCTCTGCTTTGAAACACCTGATTTGAGTGACTGAGTGATTAACAGGCTTCTGCAGAACTTGAAGACCTGCAGAAGAGCAGAGAAACAACAAAAACCTGCAGGATGGTGGCCCTCCAGGAACCACTGGTGTAGGTGAAAAAAATTCCATAACTTTCAGTGGTTGCGTTTCCACTCTAGAGACAAGAAAAGCAACCTCCTAAAGGTTTTCTCATCAGTTTCCACTTTTAGAATCAGCACAGCCTCCATGACAGTAACGCTTCGTAGATGTGCCTAACTATTTGTTTTGTGCGTTACACTTTATCTTACCTGCTGTAGTTTTGTCTTCTGAACAACCTTCTGACCCAGAGTTTTGTGTCTCAGATTCATTTTCTTTACTTTCCGTTGCGCTGAGAACTCGAGCCAGCGCCGTGGAAACAGCTGGGGTGGTCTGCTGTGATTTGTCCGAGGCGTTAAGGGTCGATTTATTCCCATCTGGCGATGAAAGACTTCCCCGGACCTGCAAGAAAAGAGGTTTTCTTAATTTATAAGGATTTAGATCAAATCGTAGATCTACTGTCGGTAAAAACTCGCCTTATCCAGTGCGTTGCACGGAGCGGGTTTGGGGGTCAGCGGCTTCGGTTCGGGTACAAAACGTGAAGCAGATGCTCCAGGCGGGACGAATCGAGGCTTCTTTGTTGCATTCCCAAACAGCTGACTGGGAGCTCCTGAGCGCCGCATTCTTCAGGCTGGAACATCAAATTTCTTTGACCTAAAAGATTTTTAAAAATTAAATAAATCAGCCCCAATAGGACAGCGCTAGTGTTGTCAGAAAAGTTTAAACAACCGAGAAATACGTGAAGATATTTTGCAAAGCCAAAAAAAATGAGAGAAAAAGTTTTGTGCTGATCAAAACAGGAAGTATCTTTTAAAGTTAAAGTTTCTCTAATACAAACTTCAGTGCTTTCTATTTAACGAATAATTACCAATCTAACAGCTTATCAAACACGGTCTTGTTGGGTCTAAAAGACGCCAGAGAAACACTCACTGTGCATGTTTTTTTTTTTTTTACCACATTTATGGACTGAAGTTCTTGCATGTTTGTGATGAATTTATTTCTTAACGTGAAGACGATAAAAGACAACACGTGGAGACTGAAGTAATATGTCCTCAAGCATTGCTTCAAGTAAATATGAGGACAAATAGGAGCTTTCTACTCTTATTAAATCTCTTCTTTTCAATCCTGGCAAGCTAATTATAAAACTACATCAACCTGCTGACCACAATGAACTAAGCTTCTGATTTGAAGGCTCGTTAAAGGGCTATTCCACATCATTTTTAGTCTGGACCATCTTTGATCAGCTCTAGTTTAAGAAAGAGAAAAACACAGACTGTTCAAACCTGAAAGGGGTCACTTTAAGGTAAAGGCACATCCTTTAAAACAGTTAATAATCTGAGAAACCTTTATTCTCTTTGTGAAATTTCAAGGATGCCATTTTTTTTTGCATCTAGCCCCTTCAGTCCAAATGTTTCACAAATCACACACTGCGTCTTAAAAACATCTGCTTTTAGTATACAATAATTTATATCAGGCTAGAACTGTTTTCAGTCATAGTAGTTTTTAAATGTTCCTGTTCCAATGTGGTCCAGATGCCAAACAAGAACAAAAACTCGCCTTTCTTGAACATTCACAAATAGCACAAATGTTTCACAAATCCAAAACCGAGTTTTAAAGAATCTGCTTTAAGTGTAGAATAACCCAATCCAGGTTTGAATAGTCTAAGCACTGTAGTTTTTTCACTAGAGCTGATCAAAGATGGTCCAGACACTACAAATTGAGTGGAATTGTCCTTTACCGAGCTGCTGAACCGGAAGTGGGAAGCTAACTTCAGGACCTAACAAGTTAGCAAACTACACGATGCGGCTAACAGTGTCAGTGCTATCAAACCTCGGACGTCTCATCGCGTTAGATGACGTGTTACACACACCAAGGCGAGCTGAATGTTTCATAAATCCGTTTAATGTCGCAAAACCTCCATCGAACTCACAACAAATTCGTCCCTTCGTTTCCGTTTCTCCCGCTGAACTGCTTGGGGAGAACCTGATTGGCTGAATCCTGCCAAGAAGGCGTGGCCAAAATGAGCTGGGTATGTTTGATTTTAACGTCAGCGCAGTTTACGCCTCGTATCCGGTTTACACATATGGTGACTCGAATTGAACCCCCCCCCCCCTCCTAAAGTCTCCCAAACCGTCAACCCGGAAATACAAACCGAGCTCACCTTTCTGCCAGCTAACTTTACAAGGCGAGCTAATTTTAATCAACATTTTTGTCCCTTGTGATTTTTTTTGCTAGCCTGTTGTCGTTCACTCCAATTTACTCTAAGTAAAAACTTTGGGGTTTTTTTCAACTCTTACCTTGGCACAATTTTACCTCTACTATTCTAAATTAACCTAATAAGAGGTCAGTAAATTAGTACTTTAGATCAAAAACACTTAAAGGGACAGTGACATTATTATACTTTTAAGGAAATACTATGTTTGCTGATAGCACAGATAGAAGCTGTGTTGGTGCATAATTTTGGGATGTCAGTGTTTTGTGTGTGTATATATATATATATATAAATAAATAGATAAACATATATATATATATATATATATATGTTTATCTATTTATTTTAGAGATAAATTGCCTTTTCTGCTGCCGATTTTAACCTAAAGACTTAAAGAGGGGTGATCTCTGATTCCCTTCCTGGTATATTTTGTCCTATCTGATGTTGTTTGCTCTTTAATCCAATCAGGGAGCGAGAGAGAGAGAGTGTAATCCATGGTAATCCATCATCCAGAGACCATCACAGAGGGAGGAAACCTCAGACACACCTGGGCATTAAGGAGAGACAGGAACGGTGATGATCCGTATAGGTCGTGTCACAACACAGCTTTAATTCCTGGGCTGAAACTGAGACAAACTGCAGCTTCTTTTATTTATTTGACTGAGTGTTTCCCTCTGTCGGGTCTGATCTGATCCCGTCTGACAGCTGCCTGGCCTGTATCCTGACTCCCCGTTGTCAGGGAAACCCTCTCCATGGAGACACGCTCCTGGAGTTAGGGGAGGGCTTTACGGCAGAGAGCGAGACCCTCACCTGGATGGAGCGAGGAGAGAGGATGGCAGCAGGAAAGATGAGGGAGGAGAGTACTTGCTGAGGGGACAACAAAGGAAGGAGCTGGATGAAGTTACCCCTTCAGGTATGTTGTCAGAGAGCACCAAATGATGGCAGAAATGAGCAAAAGAAATCCCTTGCTGTCATATAATTCAATCAGTTTGTGTTAGCTGAAGGATGGGCTATGATCTGGAGAGGTTTGTGGGTTATGTGAACGAGGGTCTGCTCTGCTGTGTGTGTCGAGACGTGCTGGAGCGCCCCCTCCAGGCTCCCTGCGAGCACGCCTACTGCGGCGCCTGCATCAGCAGCTGGCTGCTCCATCACCACTCCTGTCCAGAAGACAGGCTGCCGCTGGACGTGAGCAGCCTCAAGCCCCTGTACAGGTCTGTCCGCACCGGTCACTGTCAACCACTCAGCCCCACCCCACCCCACCAGCCATCTGAGCATGTCCCCGTATGTCTGACGCGCAGGTACATGCGCAACGACCTGAACCGCCTGCAGATCCGCTGCGTGAATGCGGAGCAGGGCTGCGAGGCGGTCTGCCCCCTGGAGAGCCTCCACGCGCATGAGGACGAGTGCGACTTCGCCTACGTCTCCTGCTCCAACACTGGTAAGGAAACCGCACGAGTCACTCGTCTCCAACATCGTCAACTCAAGTCTTCGTCCTCGCGGACGAGCATAAAACACAAAAGGTAACCTGACGCCTGCAAGGTGAGCGACAGGTGGCTCATCTGTTGCCATGGCTACCTCGCAACATGCGCAGACGTACAGTTTAAGCTATGGGAATAAAAGCTCCCAGGGACCTCCTGCAAAGCAGACAGGTCCCTAAATGTTTAATGAGTGATTTATAAGTGCAGCGTGTTCATCATGCCTCCTTCGTGTGATGCTCACCTGTCGTCCTCAGGTGGGGAGTACGTCTGTTACAGCTGTGGTAGGTACGGCGACACGGTGTGGACCTGCTGTGTGGCTTTCTGCAGCGTGACGTTTTGATTGCTGTGATCTGGGAGAGATTTATTTATCTTGTGAGAAAAAATGAGGCATAGTAGATGAAAGTATTCTGCTCTTATCACAGTTTTGTGACTTTAAACTAATTTCCACCTGTGGTCACCTACAAAGACTGGATATCAAATCTTGAAACACAGAAATCAGCGTCAACAACAAGCTGAAGTTGGTTGTTTAAATCTGACGGCAAGTGTTTCCAAATTTAGCTCGCTGTTGTACGTTTCAGTGGGGAACATTTCTTTTTCAAAGGGAAATCTTTCACCACTTAATGTTGAGATTTATTTCTGAGAGATTTAAATACCTGCCCCCCCCATGTCAGTGAACAAACTTTAAATTGTTTAACATATACAGTTTAATTGAAATGTTTTTTAAATGTTAAACTTTGTGGATTCAGTGCTTAATCATCTGTATTTGATGTGACTTTTGCTTCGTTTTGTTGCATGTCTCTTCCTAAACAGGTTTGTCTTCTCCTCTTCTCACTTTAAGTCCTTTTTGTGTGTGCTTTAAAAAATAAAATAAAAGAGAAACAGTGCTTACAAAAGTAGCCAGATGTTACATTTGACCTAAAATAGAAACATATAGTCAGTTGTACTGAGGCTCAACGTTTTAAAATTGCTCAAATAAAGATTTGATTTCTCCTCACTGGATGAGGAAAAAAAAATAACAGAACAATCTTTACGGTTTTACAGTTATTAAATTAGCACTTTCTACTTTTTATGTAAACTTTTATTCCTCTAAATTATCTTTACATTTGAAAAAAAAATTCTCCTTAAAAGGACTGCAGATTAGTGTATGTAAATATACGTACACACAGATAGATAGATAGATAGATAGATAGATAGATAGATAGATAGATAGATAGATTAATGGGTTGGTTCATGTTGGGCTGCTGTGGCTCTTTCCTCTCAGGTTGTCCCGTGCAGGTAGAGAGGCGGGGCTTAGAGGCTCACCTGTCAGAATGCAATTTCCGGAGCAGAGAGTGTCCCAACGGCTGCGGCCACACTCTCCACTCCATCGACCAATCGCAGCACAACTGCGTGGCAGAGCTGCGCGCGGAGGTGGAGATGATGAGGCGAGTTCTGACTCCTCGCGAACCCCGAGTCCCGACTCTCGACTCCCCGACCGTCCCTCTGATCTCCCACGTGTGCCGCAGGGCGGAGATGCTGTGCAAGGTGGAGGAGGTGAGGCGAGAGATGGAGTCCCGGCTGGACTCGCAGAGGAGGCACATGGTGCAGAAGGAGTCGCAGCTGAGGAGCGAGGTGGAGGAGCTGAAGGTGATCGCTCCTTCATTCACGTGTTAACACAGGGGGGCATCAGCTGCATTTAGGAACCCTGTTTAAAATACGCATTTACGCACAGGAAGTGGCGTACAAACGTTTAAAACGCGTGTCATTTTTCTTCTCTCTCTTTCACGGAGCCAGACGGTCCTGTAATGTTTTAAAGCGGTTCTGATCAAGACTTCATCGGGCTTTTTGAAGGTTTTATTTGAACTTTGACCGACTTTTCACCCATTTTATATGCAGTCCTTGTATCTGACCATGACAGCTTTCTGTCAGGAGTCAAAGATGAGGACTAAAAAAAAAAGAAAGTCAGGCCTAAAAACTCTGAACAGTATCTGAAAGTCATGTCTTAAAACAAACTGTGACGGGCTCATTTCTTTGTTGTTCATGAAGTGATTCTTTTAGAAACGGCACGTTTTAATCCCGTCTCTCAAACAGGGAGGGAGGTATCTGAGTTCATGCGTCTGTTCTGTGCAGGCTCAGTTATCCCGGGTGATGTGTGACGTGCGAGCCCTGCTCGGAGCGGAGCGTCTGAGGAGGCAGGAGCTGGCGGAGGCCGAGCTGGAGAAGAGGGAGCTGCTGGAGCTCCTCAGAGACCTCCAGCCCACCAGGACTTGGCTTCCCGCCGAGCAGACGGCCGGGGATCGCCCTCGGGGGGACCGGCGCACCGAGCCGCCGCACGCCTCCTGCCTGTCGCCGCACCCGGCTCAGCCCCCGCGCGCCGCAGGGCCGCCTCCTTCGCCGCAGCTGGGAGACGGAGCCCGCAGGAGCAGCAGGAGCGGTCAGAGTCTGGACCGCGCCAAGAGGAAGAGCCGGGAGGTGACGGTCATCTGAACGCAGTCTGTAACAAATTACTTCTATGCAAACAAACTATTGTGGACGAAGGTTTAGAAAACAAGAAAGCGGGTCGTTTAGTGAGCGAATCAATACGAGGTGGGACACCAGGCTGCTGTAACAGGAAACAGACTAAACTTCAGTTCACCCTTTTTTTAAACAGATTGTTGTAATGGCCTTATGAGTTCACATCTGTCAGGTTTCTATTAAAACTAAAACAAAAATTGCAACTTGATGTTGCTGCTTGTTCTGCTTTTTACCTAAAATGTACATTTTTGTTGAAATTCTCCAAAGCTTTGTGAGAACGGGGCATCAAAAAACAACGTATTTGTCTTTTCAGACTTAACTCTTGACTGTTTCTAAAAGAACGTTCAGTGATCTGTAATTTTTGTTTCTTAGGGTTTTTTTTTTTTACTAGAAACAAATCTGAAATGAGTAACATGGAAGATTGTCCGCTCGAAATGTTTCAACGTTTAAATCCAGACGCTCAGTTACTACCACCTTTATTCTATGAATACAGCTCATAACAAAACAAAGAAACACAAAAGAAGTTAGTGGATGACATTATTCCTCCACGTTTCCATGGGGACAGCAAACACAAATCCTGATTGGTCCATTTGAAGCCACGAGAGGCTACAGTTGCTCCCCAGGCGAGTTTACCTGGTGAAGGAGCGCACGTGTCTGCCCCTTCCACCGCCACTCCCTCCCCCGCCACTGAATTTGCTCCCCTGAGATCCTCTTCCTCCTCCTCCTCCGCCGCCGCCTCCTCCTCCAACGCCGCCGGCGCCTCCTGCCCCGCCGAGCCACGACAGCCCCGTCCCTCCTCTGCCACGAGGAATCCGATCACGAATCGCCAACCGATAGGCGCCTGCGGAGGCAAAGGACACTACACTTTTAGTTTAGTGGGTCGAGTTTGCGACGCGGGCCGGAGAAACATGTGCGACCATGAGTTTGACATACTTGCGGGAGGCTGTCGGGAGGGCAGGGGGCCTCGCGCGAAGTTGTTCTGACCTCCGCGGGGTTCGCTGTAGGTTCCTCTGTGAGTGACGGCCGGAACTTGGCCGCTCCACGAGGAGCCGCGGCCTCCTTCTCGCCGAGCGTAGTTACCTACAGGTCCAAAAATAAATGTTTGGCACCCTCTACTGGACAGCTAAGGAAACAGAGCAATAAAAAAATTAAAGTAACGGTAACGTTTGTACCTGACAGCAGGACACCTTTAGGTTGCGGCGGAGTGAAAAAGCGGGTCTGGCTGTGAAAGGCGGCTCTGCCTCGGTTGCCAGTGAACAGACCTCTCGTGGGGGGCTTCGGGGCGCTTTTTGGGGGACGTTTGGGGAGCATAATTCCAAGAGGGTTGGCAATGTCTTTGAACTCCGCTGCGACGAAGTCATCCACGTGCATGCTGGGAGGACGGGAAGTGTTCTGTTTGCGCAGGCGGAAAATGTCGTGGGGACGCGCGACGTTCTGCCCGAAGCCTCCTCGGCCTCCACGGCCGCGAGGAGCAGGAAGGATGTGGGCTCTCTTAGCAGGCTCGATGTAGTCGGACTTCCCACTGCGGAGGGAGACACGAGATGATCTTTGAGGAATTGTTTTAAACCAGGAGTGAAGAAAGAGGCTACGGTAAATCTGCGTGAAGTGGAGGGTTAGGCTGACGCTGTACCTTGAGGTGATGAACGTCTCGTGTTTGTGTTTGCCCAGTCGGAAACCTTTAGGAGCCTTGGCGTGACCGGGAGACGACGGCTCAGACAGGAAGGAGCGCTCCAGCTCCGCCTTCAGGTCCAGCTCGGGACAACACTCCTGAGCCAGTCCCACCAGGTCCACCTTCACCTGACACAAAATCACAGACAAAATAAATCCAGAATCATTTATATGATTCCTCGTCAAGTCAAAGAAAAAAAGGAAACAAGACGCGTTCCGTTAAGTCTGAAACTCGGACATCTTCAATCAGAGTAGCTCTCTTTAAGTTTTCTGCTTTTACAGACAGGCACTCACCATGTCGAGGTCTGTTTCTATGTCATCTGTTTGGAAGGGTGAAAACCAGAGAGCTTTGAGCTGCTCGTCCAACGCCTCTGACAGAATGAACACCGTCCTGCAAACAGAAAAAGGCAGCTTTATCTCCACCGCGGCTCATTTTAGCTCACACAGACCAAGTTTAGCTTCAGCTTATCGGCTTTAAGGGCGGACGTTTAGAACTGCTGCAGTGTTAACAGATAAAAAACAACAACAACAACAAAAAAAGAAACGGATTATCTTGATGATCGACCTGTGATTGAACTGAGTCGCCAGTGTTTCGGGTGCTGGCAGAACGGGCTCGGTTTCTGCTGCGGGAGGCGCCTCTGAGGACGCCTCCAACATCTGCCTCAGGACAATCACGTTCTCCAACATGGTTTCCAGCGAATCATCTTCTTTACATAGTTTCTGCAGACACACACACACACATAAAGTAAGTTAAATGCTAAGGCAGCATCACCCCATGTTCTTTAATAAGATCATTCGTACCGTTATCAGCTTCTCTAAAGCAGTTAGTGGATGGGACTCGGAGTCGTCCCACAGCAGCAGAGTTTTCATCTCTGAACCCGACAGCAAACGGAGAGAAGCGCAGGAAGGTTCCTCACCGGACCCCTGACCCTCCTCGACACACTGGAAACAAAGAAAAAACAAAAGAACGACTCGCAAACAATCCGTATTACCATCTGAGAGAAGCTGTGAAAACTTTCAAAAAATCAATCTCATCACGACAACAACAGAAGAGAAAGAAACAGACAAAATTAGAGGTGGAATGAATCGTAATGACGTGAAAACTGATGCATGACTTCGTTTTTATGGCTGCTGCAGGCAGGAAATCTCTGGTCAAATATTGAAAAGAGAAAATAGAAACGGCATCTACAAACCAGATTATGGAGAAGTCTCAAAGGTAAATACAGTGATGATCTTTACCAAACTAACATGAAAGCGTTCATGCTGAGATTCATTTATTGGATTCAAAATGAAAGCAAACGTAAGTTAAAAATCAACAAACAAACTGACAAATAAAACATGTTCTGCTTAGAAATCCACTTTTTAAAAAGGTTTTCATTTTTCCTTTTACCTTCTCGGTTTCTTTAATTTAGGTTCTTTTATATTACATATTTGTTTATTTACTCTTCGTGACTTTTGCTTGATTCAACTCTTCTTTCTGCATTTAATGTCCGTCTCTGCGACAGAATCCCTTTGAAACTGCTAACATCCTGTCAAACTTGCCCCCCCTGCGTGTTTAATTTATCTCCATTTGCGTTCAGTGTGGCTATAAACTGCGCTCACCATTGTGTCTGTGTGGACCATCTGCCTGAGGAAGTCGAGCAGAGCCGACAGCAGATCCGTCGAGTCTTTGCTGAAAGAAAGTACCAGCCTCTTCAGCAGCGAGTGCAGTTCTGAGCCATGTTTCCTCAGAGCACTGAAACAAAAATAAACTGCTGATTAGGTCCTGAAACTCACAAAAACGGAGAAACTTGAAGAAATAAAGAGGCAAACGAGTGTGTTTACATTTTGAGATAGTAGAGTCCATAGTCGTGCTCTGTGAGGAAGGTTAAAGTCCTGATGCAGGTGAGGAGGAGGGGGATACTGCCCTCTTTATTCCCCAAAACCTCCAGCAGAGAGTTGCACACCGAAGACAACATCTCCCGACCCGGAAGTGCGTTGGCCAGCTGTTCGGCTTCTGACACGCAGCTTTCCCCAGGCGGAGGCACCACGAGGGATATGTCCTGGTGGATACACAGAGTTTAAGTCAAGTTTATTTATAAAGCACTTCTCAGCAACAAGGCAGTTCAAAGTGCTTTACATCATGAAAACACAAAATAATATAAAAAACTAAACTAAGCTTATCTAAAACATGAGCTAAGATAATCTAAATAAAATAAATGATTAAAAGCAACATAAACAGATGAAAAACTAAGCTAGGAAACAAGGATGTAACTAAATTTATCTAAAATAAGTCATCCTAATTCATCCTCAAGGTAAACTGAGGAAGATATAAGATAGATACTAAGACACAAAGATAAAATAAACTGATAATAAGAAACTAAATACGGATTTAAAAACCTCTGTTGAACAGATCAGAAATGATAAAAGCTAAGATATACTAAACTAAAATAAACTAATGGTAACGGAGGAATAACTAAAAGTACCGAAGGCCAACTAACATTTAAAACATTTAAATGAAAGGTCAACTAAAAGTGTTTAAAAGCTTCCGTCTACCTTAAAGAGAGGGCTGCTGTGTTTGATGAGCTCTGCAGATCTTACCTGGTCACACAGTGACTGTAATACTGATCCCACCAGAACACTGCACTGCTGCTGCTGTAAGGAGTGATCGGCTGGAGGGACCAACAGGGACAGAAGCAGAGGGAACAGATCCGCCAGCTGCTCGTCTCCAGAAACGGAACCGGACAGCAGGTGCAGTGCCGCGCTCTTACAGGCCCTCTGTGACGCCAGAGTATCCATCAAAGAAAGCAGGCGTGAAACCTGGCCCCAGCACACGATTTTCCCCTCCGCCCTGCGGACGGCAAACGGCATCCCTTTAAAACGCAGTTTACAGCGAAAAGGAACATGAGCGGTGGCGGCGTGCGAGGTTGACTCACGGCTGCAGCTCCTCCAGCAGCAGCTCCAACACAGCCTTCATGACCAGAGTTGCGGTGATGGAGGACAGGTCGGCCAGCTGAATGCACACCCTCCTCAGCATGGTCAGGAGAGGCGGGCAGCTGGTGGAGCACACGCAACTCAGCACCTCGGACAGCACTTTCCACTGGGCCCGTATGTGCATGCTCCACAGCTTCCGGGTGTTCAGAGCTATCGCCACATCTTGGACCGACAACACCTGTGGAGCCGGAAATCAGAACGTCAGTGCGGGCAGCGCGAGGGCGAGATTAACGAGGAGCGGCTGAGCAAGTCACCTGAGTGCTCTGCATCGGCAGCGGAAGAGGCAGGAGCTCAGAGAGCAGCGTCAGGCCGGAGAACAGACCTTCAGGAGCTTTCAGGAGTGAACTTAAGACTTCCTTTAGCATCAGGGACCACGTGTTACTGGCTAAAGTCTCTTCTGTGTGAGTGACCTGCAGCAGACATGAACACCGCCTCGCTGTCACGACTCGCAGAAACATTCAGCATCATAATGAACGCACAAGCCGCCACGCACCTGTTCGCTGACGCCCTGCGTGAAGGTGAGCAGCACGTCCACAATCAGCGCCTGCACTCGGGTCTCCTCCCCGTCCAGACGTCCCGACGCAGGAATGGAGCACACCATCATGTGGAGCGTCACCAGCACGTTCGCCACCCGCGTGTCCCGGAACTGGAAGGCGCCGCCGCCGAGCAGCTCGGTCAGCATGGTGCGCAGCAGCCGGAGCGTGCTGATGCAGATGCTGAGGATCATGCAGCGTTGCGGCGTGGGGCCCATGTGTCCGTGCGCGCGCCATGGCTGCAGCAGCACGCTGCACAGCTTCTGCAGGACTCGCACGCACGTGTCCAGACCCTCCCCGGAAAACAGCTGGACACCCGCGAGGCTCCACTTCAGATCCCTCTGCTGGCCTGCAGAAAGCGAAAGGACATTGAAGGACACGGTTACGTTTTTTTACAGAATAAATCCAAACTAAAATCTTAACATGAACAAAAGAAATGTTTGGTTTTTTTTTGACCTTCAACAGCAGGAGGTGGACAGGCGACGTGATAGAGGACCCTCAAAGCAGCGACCAGCCCAGTTCCGTCAGCATTTAACACATTTTCTACATTCTGACACCAAAGAAAAAGAGCCATTTGTTAAAATTTATGTTTTTTTTTCCCCTCACACAACTCCAACACTAAGCAAAACCCCTCAGTTTGGCTCTGAAAGCCACAGATCTAAGAAAGAATTATAAAACACCACTGGGGCATTTAAGGTTCTCAAAAATCAAAGAGATATTTTCAAAGAGAAATAATTAGTAAAGACCTGCAGATTTCTGTGAAAAAGGCTGCCAAACTGAGTCATCAAGTTCTTAGAAAAACAGGAAATTGAGGTCACTCGTGGTACTTTTTAGACAAATACGCAGAACTAAAAAAAAATCTTGGGAGCATTTTCAAGGAGATACAAAAAAGCTTCTATTCAGCAATGGCTCTGTTGGATTTCCACAAAAATCAAAAGATATGGACTATTTCAGGGAAATTTAAGGAAAACAATAGGCAATCTCAAGTGAAACCAACAGCGTTTAGGACAATAATAATAATAGTATTAATAATTAATACCCTGGATTAGCAAACAGACTGTAAAAGTCAATAAGTGACTGAACCAGAGTTCAGTCTTTACACTGATCAGGAGCGGTGTGTAAAAAGCAGAACTCAGTCACACCTAAAAGTAAAAAGCACAACAGGACGTGCTTCGAGGTGAAATGTCTGCGACAGCTGCAACCCACCGGCTCCGACGGGACATAGCAGTCTTGTATTTTTAGTAAAAACAAAAACATTTCAGAGGCGTGCTTTAGTCTGGACGTTGTCACAATGTTGATAAAAAAAAAAATTAAATGGCTTCTTTAAACTTTAATTTGAGTCTGAAGAAAGAAATATTGAAAAACTTTGAAAAAGTCTGCGCTGGATTTCAGGTGGCTTTGATCATGTTTGGCCTCTAAGAACTTTGCGTTGTGTTTACATGTTTACTGTTGAAGACGGGTTAAAGGCAACCGCCCGCTTTCACCCGTGTGTCGGTCTGAAGGCTACGGGTCACATGACAACACTGCGCTGTTTTCATCTGGTGCTGATATAGCCTCAGTTTCAGAAATACCAACAAACTGGAGGGGGAGGGGGGGTGGATAAGGTGAGCCTAAATGCGAAGACAAAAAAGGGTTGCAGCTTACTAAAGCTGAGAAGGAGCATTAACAGATCTGTACCTGCTTTACGTAGTTGATGAGGGTAGGAATGCTGCTAATCTCAAAGCGAAGCTTCTCCAGAGGTTCCAGCCATTTACTGAGCTCTGAAACAAACAAACAGACAGTGAAAATATTGAAACCTGTCTCCTACAACAGGACGACAATATAACACCGGGGATATTTACCCTGCAGCTTGGCATTACTGTCGTCCGCTTTAGCCACAGAGAGCAGCGGGGCAGCGTAATGCTCCATCATCCGCAGCTCGTTAGAGGTCTGTACCACCATCAGGACTAGCATACAAGCGTAGTTATATGTCACTGCTTTACGAGATTTGCCCTCACTAAAAGAAGAAAACGAAAGGACAAGTAAAATTATAGCGAGACGAAAAGACAGGAAGGTAAAGAAGCAGGAAGGAGACAGCCGTACCCCGGGCCGTCCTTGCTGTGGTGCTGGAGGAGAGTCACCAGACAGGACAGGTTGTTCTCCAGGCTCAGGATGTGGGCCACCGCACTGCGACCCGTCTGCGTGAAGGTCATCAGGTAGAGTGCGTGGAGCAGGCCCAGAACCTCGGGGTTGTCGCCTTCCTCGAGTCCCGCGCCCCCTTCTCCTCCGGCCGCCACGTGGCTCATGAGCTCCGACACGCCCTGCAGGGCATGAAGCGCCTGCATGAGCCAGACGCAAAAACCTTCCTCCCCGAAGCCGGGCCCTGCGAGGCCTCCTTCTCCTCCTCCCGCCGACGCGCTCTCCTCGCCCTCGGACTCCGCCATGGAAGCCAGGAGGCGCAGCAGGAGGTTGGTGGGCGCAGCCTGGGCCAGAAGGAAGAGCAGGCCGGACTGGGTGAGCGACAGGAAGCGGAGGAGCTCTTTGACGGCCTGGGTGACGCCGACGTGTCCGGCTGCGGCAGCCGCTGACAGCACCACCGTGGAGCTCTCCAGGAAATGGCACGTATGCATGTATCTGACCGAGGATGCGAACAGAAACCAGTGAGTCAAAGCTGCACTCTGATCTCCAACATCATGACGTCTGAGGTAACCTTCTCTGCTGTGAGCACCTGTAGAGCGCCGGGTAAGGGTTGTCCCTCTCCTGAGGTCCTGTTATCCTGGCTGTCGTGGGGAAGGCCTTCCCGGGAGGTTGCACCATGCAGTGAGGAGCCGTTTCCAGCAGGTGATGAAGCTCCTCCAAAACCTCTGCAAGCCTATCGAGCTCGGCCTCGCTTACAGGAGAGGAGCTCAGCGACGGCTCCTCCTCCATGGAGCTCTCAGTTTCCTCCACCTCCTCCTGATGACAGTCAGTCAGAAATAAAGCAGCTCAATTTAGAATCAATGATATTAGAACATCTTATACATCAAGAGCTTGTAAGTAATTCTAGAGTTTGTAATTATAAAGTCACAACAAGTGAATCTTAACACCGATATCCAATCAGAGGGCTTCTCTTGATTTGATTAAATACTTTAACTGTTAAAACCTACCCTTTGTCGGGAGCAGCAGCAGAATTAAAAGCAACTAAATTATCTGCTTTCTGATTGGACAGTTGATGCAGGATTGACCTGTGACCTTACACAGTTGAAGGTATTTAAAAAAAGGGTCAAAATTTGTGTTTGTAAATTCACTTAGTGGGAACATTCACACAGTTCTGTGATTTGTATCTATAAGCAAATGTTCACTGAAGCAGATTAAAGTCAAAAGGCGTCACAAAAATAATAAAAAAAATTAAGTTGCATGATGACAGAATCTTTGTAAATTACACGAGCCGATAAAAACTAACCAGTGTTGTAGATTTAAGATGGATGAAAGTGTATTAGAAGCCCTTAAATTGACCTCAATGATGTAATTTAAAGATGCAAAGGTACAAAAAGTGGCATATCTTTAAAACTTCAAACTCAGAAATTATCTTTTTTTTTTTAACGTGTACACTGTGACTTCAGGTGTGAGGAAACAGAACCGAGTGGCATCACCTGCTGCGGCTCACTCCACGCTGCTGCTGCATGCCGCAGGTTGGTGAGGACTTCGTACATGTGGCTCTTCTGGAGGATGGCGTTTCCTGCCGTTATGACGCGGACCGTTTCTTCACGTAGGAACATCTGGACTAAACGCTGGGAAGCACATCGGGGTTAATGCCACGCATTAAACGTAAAGCCTTTTTAATTCTGAATCAGCCTTGAAAATATAAAAGATGAGTGGACTTTGAAGTTCTTTATTTGGACTGTTAGAAACGATAAATGTCTAACCATTTGGGCTTTTTTTAGTGTGTGATGTATTTTCTCTTTCACTGATATGTTCACAGACGAAATTTAGAAAAGAAATAGTGAAAATGTATCAACTAATACAAATATATATATATATTACTAACCTGGTAGCCACTCTTCTCTGAATCTCCTGCTTTCAGGAAAGCCTCGCATCCTGCGGGAGCGCTGATGAGAGCGTCCAAAGCTCTGAGGATGCTCAGCTTCAAAGTGGAGGAGACGTGGTCGGCGTGGAGCAGCTCCAGCAGCACATTCAGGGCCCCCTGTCGCAGCAGCTCCGTGAGGCCCTGCGGACACTCGGCCAGGCACGACGCCAACTTGGCGCCGGCTTTCAGCTGTCTGAGGTTGAGGGCGATGGGCTGAGTGAGAGCGACCTCCATGCTTAAAGCCTGGAGAGCCCATCGAACTAAAACTCTAACGGGTTCCTCCACCTCCGCCTGTCCTTGTTTAATGAGGTGAGCTAAACCTTTGTTCAGCAGTCCAGGTGCCTCCTCCAGAGCCGTGACCCATCGGGCATCTCTGTCCTCCCCAACACCAGCGAGTAGCTCCTTTAGCTGAGCAACAGCTTCGCCTTCCTCGCCGCCCGCTGGGCCCTCTGTTCCGCCAGCATCTCTGGGCTCCTCCACCGTGGCCTTCTCCAGCTGGACATCGAAGCGAGTCTTGTACGGAGAGGTGAAGTAAACCAGGGGTTTGAGTTCCCGCTCGTACGGGTCGTACTGGACAGGCGGCACAGAAGCAAGGTCCTCGGG
Source organism: Kryptolebias marmoratus (assembly GCF_001649575.2). Lineage (NCBI taxonomy): Eukaryota > Metazoa > Chordata > Actinopteri > Cyprinodontiformes > Rivulidae > Kryptolebias > Kryptolebias marmoratus. The sequence continues at coordinate 12,574,622 of NC_051445.1, read as the reverse complement.
GGTGTAGTCGATGTCGAAGGAGGGCAGCTTGAAGCTCCCATTGTCCAAGTCGTCCTCGTCACTGGAAATCTGCTCGTACCCATCGTCGCCTGGCAGATTGAAACATGGCAAAAGTTTAGCGGAACTTCTTAACCGTGAGGTAAATAAAATAAATGAAGTTCTTCACGCTTCGTAGGTTTAATAAATGTGTGTAGACAAATGAGTAAGAATGAGCAACGGTAGCTACTCGGTCCATTTGTCACTCACAGAGCTACTTCTGACCACGGCACCACCGCTCCACGCATGCAGGGTTAGTTTTGGCATGCAGGACGTGAGCACAGCACACACTCAGGCCGTGAGAAGGCATCAGTCAGGAAGACTTCTGCACGACCGCGTACGACACTTAACCAGAAGCTATCAGAAAGCGCTCGGCGCACCGCCCGGGGTTTGCAGATGAACGCAGCATGCCCGAGCCAACACTCAAACTGTCGCTCAGTCCCAAATGGACCCCGCCTCCAAGCCCCGCAACAAAGCCCGAGGACTTCCTGTGGAGTCGGCTTTTTAGGGGGGGGTGAGGACCGAGTGTCCATTTGGGATCGCAGGTTATCCCACTCCCACATACGAACTCCCCTACCTTCCTCCATCTCCTCCTCCTCGTCCTCACCCTCATCTTCCTCTTCTTCCTCCTCCTCCTCCTCCTCCTGGGCGCTCCCTTCGGTCCGCGTTTCTTCCTCCTCCTCGTGCTCCTCCTCTTCCTCCTCCTCCTCCCCTTCCTCCTCCTGCTCGACGTCTGAGAAGGTCTCCTCGGCGGGCAGCGATCTCTCGGGCGACACGGCCTCCAGGAAGTCGTTGCGGCCCTGGTTCGGCTCCTCTTTGATGACGCCCACTGCAGAATTCCCACCACAAAGAAGAAAAAAAAAAAAACATAATGTTTTCCAGATTATCGCTCGGACATAACGAGGAGGAGAAAACGGTGTATTTAATGACAAGTCAGCGAGATAAATGGGATATTTGTTTTCTAAAAATGAACATAATCAAAAGTAACAACAAACTCAAAAACAACAGATGGTAAAGAAACTGAGAAAAAGCTGCGATTCTTCCCTCGTTTTAAAAGATTGTGTGATATACGTCATTGCTAACCTGTCATTGGGACCGGCTCCTCCTCATCGTCATCTGGAGGCGGAGGTCCAGGTGGAGTACGAGGCCCTCTGGGTGCTGGCCTGGGCGGGCTGCCATTGTACTGGTCGTCTTTTTCCCATTCTGAAAAAAACGACAGCAGAACGTTTAGCCCAAAACAAACGAATCCAATGAGAGGAGGAAGAAGAAAACGGCGGCTCAAATCGGACGGCTCCCCAACCTGTTTTGATGATCCTCTTGAGCCCGCTCGGCTGTTGCTGCTGCTGCGGGGGCGGGGGTGGAGGAGGGGGAGGCGAGTCGTGGCCGTGCCCGTGGGGACGCTCAGCTGTCCCATAAACCGCCAGAGTCAGGCTGGTGTACCAGCCGCGCAGCACCAGCCCGTCCGTGTTCACCTGCGCGCACGCACAGCCCCAATCGGTTACTCGCGAATCAGCGGGAAAGAACCACCTGTTTGTTAGCAGTCCCTTACCTTTCCACCGCAGGGTCTGAACACGATGGACTTGTTTTCATCGTATTCCAAACTGAGGGTAGAAAGAAAACAGGAAGGTTTGGAGCAACAGCGCAAATACGCCGACAGGCCGACAAAACGTTACGCAGGCTAATAATTTTAGAGCAACTTAAGCTTTGATTACGGAACATTTTCACCATAAACGAATGAAATGTTGCATTTATTTCCATCCAAAGCTGCATCAGATATTCCTCAGTATCTTGCACTGTTGATAGACGAGTAAGACGGTTTCTCAAGCCCAACCCAAAGACGTTCAGCAGAGTTCAAATCTGGGCTCTGAGGTGACGGATCCATGTCGCCATGAACCACTTTAAAGTTATAACCTCAAAGTACCTTTACATTGTCATCGTAATACATGACCACGCCATCGAGGATGAAAAGATAAAATCCATCTTTACCTTCAGCATGCTTGTCTCGTCAGCTGAAACTAAAACCTCACAAAGTGAAGCAAACCTGCATTATAACACCGGCTTTCTATGATAACAGACCTAAGAAGTGTTTTTTTTTTTAAATGTCCCAACCACTTTGTAGCCAACATGAACTCGTGAGATCTTCAGATCTTCCTCTGCTTCAGGGTTCACTCTTTACTCTCTGCAGTAAACCAAAGTAAGTAAGTAGTTTTCTGAAGGTTGCACAGATGTTCAGTCATAATATCTTGAGTTTTCTTGGATTGTGTGCATGGAAATTCTCTAATAAACCATTTTCATTTCACCAAACTGTTAAATAATCACAATCATTTAGAGCTTTTTTTTTAAAAACACAATCAGTCCTCAGAGATGATGTTTTCTCATTGTCCTTCCAGGTTTAATAATAATAAAACTTCAGTTAACATTGGTACTTTTAGGCATCTTATTGGCTGTTTTCATGTTTTATTTTTTATTTTATTTTTTGCCTGAAACCTTCTGACACAAAGGAATATATTTTCCACTTCCATAAATTGTGTGGTCCAACACGGTTCCTTCAGGAATGAGAAGCTTTTTAGGTACTTTTTAAATACTGTTAGCAAAATTAAATAACATAAAAAACACATCTTGTATTTTAAGTTAATAACTTAGATGAATTATTATAAGTTTAATTAAGATCACTGGGATTTTTTTTTTTTTTTAAATCACACCATTTGACCAAACTGAGGCTACATTTACCTGAAAACACTTTCAGTCGCAGCTGTTTATAACATCTGGTGTTATTTTAACACTAATCACTGAAGTCAGAGAAAAATGTCCTCTGAACGTTCCCAGTACAGATAATAAGCTGGGTGTGCCTCCGTCACAAATTTCAATAAGCCTCAGTGAAAAGGCAGTTTTAAGTACAAGGCAATGCTCCAGTTCTGCTGTGCACACCTCTGCTATTATGAAAATGCTTGACTAAAAAAAAAATTCCTGCTCGCTCTGCTTAAATGAGATCTCTGCATTTTTGTGCCACTTTCAGCTACAGTACGGACAGGGTTGGGTTTCTGGATGGACCGGTTGGTCGGGACAGGAACAAAGAGACCTGAATAAGGATGAGTGCACAACAAGCCTTCGAAAACAGGTCCCACGTGCTGCTGTGACCGGTTCTACAGGTCGGGACAGACTCCTCCATCTCGGGACGCTTTAGCGGTCCGACCGGGAAGCGGGGAGACGGAGAACGAGATCTGGGCTAAACGGTTTGAGACGGCAACACGAAAGCAAAGTGAAGGTGAAAACACATCTGACCTGCCCAGCCTGTGGAAGGTGGGGCTGTTGGGCTTGGTGACATTATTGAAGAACAGCTCCAACTGAAAGGCGTGAGGAGACGTTTCCCTGGAGACACAAATACGACACAGTCAGTACTTGGAGTTGGCGTTCGACATCAACACTGTGCTGAGGAAAAAAAAAAAAGTCACTACAGAGCAAATACAGATTTTATTCGGATTTATTGTTCTTTTGGCTGCTCTCTTCTTCATGGCTAGAAAACTCGCAGGAACAAACGATTGCCCTTCCTGACACAACCTGGGCTCGAACCTACGGCCTCAGGATTACAAGACTGCGGCACTGACCACCGATCCACTGCAGCCCCAAATACATTGACAAATAAATTATTACCTGACTACTGTGTTGCTTATTCAACCTTTGTTAAAGCAACAAATCTCGAAATGTGTAAATCTGACCGTATAAAACTTATTAAAGTCACTAACGAAGATGTAGAATTTATGACCAAACAGACAAGCTGACAAAAAGTAATTAAAACACTAATCCCTCAAGCTCTTTCCTCACATCACTAACCTCGAGCTGCTGGTGTTTTTACATTCTCGAGCACTTGGTCATTTAATTCAGTTACGTCACATCACAAACACCTCAGCCGCTTGAGTGAAACTCTTACTACTCAACAATGCGGCTCGGGTGTCCAAATCCCAACGCTTTTTTTTTTCCCCCATTCAAACAAAATTTCCTGCAAACAACGTCCCGTGCGGACATATCGGATGTCCTTGGTGATCCGATACGTCAGCAGGCAGCAGCTCCTGAGAGCGCAGCGTGACGTTTTGGACTGAAAACGATGAAGCATGAGGAACACCACTGATCACTTCCAACAAGACGGTTAGAGAGTTAGTTATTTTAACATTTAATTGTGTAACAAGCGTAATACACAGGAATGAGCTGAGATTATGCTCAATATAAGCCTTTCTTTTCCAGATATGACAATCAGTCTACCCGGCATCGTAGGAATCTGCCTGCGGTCAACGCCACGCGAGCATAAAGTCCCACAAAAATCACCACTGACTTTGCATAAAGGAAGTAAAAAGTTTGTTTTTTTTATTCAAAAAGTCGTTCTTTATGAGCTTCTCTACAAGTGATTTCAGAGGCGAGCAGATCCGTTTCCTAGGACGAGCTGGATGTGCTCGTTTTCAAACATCCATCACTATTATAACGTTCGGGGCGGAAGCGGCTCAGGAGGTAGTGGCTCGTCCTGTAACCCGAGGGTTACCTGCTCGAACCCCTGCTTCGTCCATCTCAGCCGTTGTGTCCTTGGGTAAGACTTCACCCGCCTTGGTGGTGGTCAGAGGGTTCGGTGTCGCCGGTGTAATGGCAGCCTCACTTCTGTGGCCATCAGTGGATGAATGGGTGAACAACTGAATGTAGTGTGAAGCGCTTTGGGGTCCTCAGACTACATAAAGCGCTATGATCTTGGTGACAAATTATCCAGTTTGCTCAAACTTTATTTATTTTTTGTCACATGCCTATAATATCCCACTTAGTGTTATTGTCTGGCAGGTTTGTCCGGTTTGACCACATTAGATTTAAACCACCCGATAGCGTATTGAGTGAGCGCTTGCGTGCTGTGGCGTGTTTGTGTTGGAGCTCTCACCCAAATCCTCTGTTGTCAGGTAGGTTGCTGTGGGCTTTGATGCCCGGAGGAATGACCCGCACCTCTGTGACCAGGACCCCGCAAGGAAACCGCACCACGTCCACGTTGGTTAACTGAAATGCACAGAACCCATACAGTACCATCAAACAACAGTAAAAATAAAAAATTATTTTAAAAAAACACGGCTTGAACAGGATGCTCAGAAGTAAACAAAGCCATCTTTCTGATGAGCACTGACTACCGGGTTAACAATAAAACAAAATAATGCATAATTGTGTTTATAATTAGCAATTTTTTATAAAAGCAATGCTTGGTACAACAGTGGAGGAGGCAACGTAAATGTCACGTGACACAAAAGCAGCGGTTTGTAACGTTTGAAGTTGAACACCATCGCTGCTAGCCGAGTTAGCATCGTTAGCTTCGAAGTTTAGCATCATTTTCTCCAAAACTTCTGAGCACGTGACCGATTTGAGTTTTTAATGCGAGCAGTTTTATTTGGGGGGGGTGTAAAAAATAAACACGTCGAGGAGGTCAGAGAAACGAATTACCTCTGCGCTCTGATGCTTGAACGTATCTAGAAAAAGAAGCTCCGTTGACGCGTCCAGCGCCATTGCTCTGCAGCTCGCTCGGACGGAACCGGATAAACTTCCGGGTCACGATGAGTACTTCCGGTGTAAAACTCACCCGTCAAGAAGTGTTTATTTATTTAATTTGTTTGTTTTTCTGTATTACAAACACATTGGTCCATGTCAAAAGAATAATAGGATTAAAATAAAATAATTTATACATTAAACTTCATAAAAACTGCATTTATTATAGTAAATACAAACGCTTGTTACACATAAGTAAAAAAAAAAAATTATTTAGCTTTAGAGCCATTATAAAATATCTTTTTTTCAGTCCACACATGAATTTGTAAAGCATGAAAGATGGGAACATTGCTTAAAACAAACATATTTTTAAAATAATGAGCTAAATACTAAGTTTTTAAGTTGTCATCATAAGCATATAACTAAACAAACACTTAAAAAAACAAAGAAATACAGACAACATTATTAAAACTGTCAATACTACTTCTACTACTGCTACTACTACTACTACTACTACTACTACTACTACTACTACTACTACTAATAATAATAATAATAATAATAATATATATATATATATATATATATATATATATATAATATTATATTATATTTTTTATTGAGAATAAAAAGCCTAATAATCTTTCCAGGTTTCTGTGCTTTTCTCATCGTCTTATGAAAGCTTTACAAGTTATTTCATAAACTTTTAAAGCTTTTACATCAATAACTAAACGTTTAAAAACAAACAAGTAAGCTAATCAAATAAAACAGAATAAAGAACAATTACATTCAGTTTATAAATGTTTAGTTTTCTTCCAAATACTTTGATTTTTCTCATTTTTTTATTGCTGGAACACTGTAGCCTGTTTGTTTTTGTTTTTTTTTTTAACAGTAAAAAAATGTTTCCTGGTTCATAAAATCAGAACATTTCGTTAATGAAGCTGATTTGGTGACTTTCAGCTGATTGATCAGAGATCAGTTTTACCCTTTAAAGACCCTAAAAGCCTCCATGTTCAGGATCTAAAACCTTACTCTTCTCCTCTGGCTCTGCCACGTCCTAATCTCTGCGCTACCTGAGAGAGGGCGGGGCCAGGTAGGGACCGTCACGTGACCGCCACAGGTAGACTCGGTACAAAAGCGGGCGGCGTTCAGCCATTGCTCCGGGATGGTTGACTGCGGGAGGCTCGACGTGAACGTTTGACGCGCGAGAAGAAGAAAAAAGAAAAAGAAAAAGAAAAAGAAAAAGAAAAAGAAAAAGAAGAAGAACTTGACGGAGCTCACCTTTGCGTCCAGGTGTCACGTTGAAGCCGTCTCCACCTCCTGCCTCCCGCGGCTGTCCCAACTTCAGCCCTTTTTGTTCAGTGTAGCTTTACTCCCAGGTTGTTGTTGTTGTTTGTTTGCTTGGTTCCGCTGGTTTGATGACGGCGCAGGTAGACTACCTGGCGGTGGTTTTCACCGCCACATCTGGCGCAGCCGGACAGCAGCTGGGCTCTGACGAGCAGGAGCTGGTTCGGCTGGTCTGGCAGCTGGTGAATGTAAAGAACAAAACGGTAAAACCTTTCCTCTTTACACACACACACACTCTCACACACATATATGTGCATTTTACGTGCTTACTGTCCTCATTCCAGAGCAGGAAGTGTTGTGATTTTAGGGGTTTCGGCTCGGTGGATAGGGAGGCCTTCCTCTTAAACAGAAGGTTGTGGGTTCAATCCCCAGTGCCTCCAGCACTTTAATTTGTCCTTGGGACACACACACCCACCCCCACACACACACACAGGCATGTGAGTAACAATGTGAAACCGCTCTAATAATAGATTTACTTAACCTGAGCTGTCAGTGTGGACCGTTTACCTATTAAGACTCCTGTTAATTTGTCAATAAATCTGTTATTAATGTGGATTTTAAAGATTTTTTTTTTGGTCCCTGTCAAACATTTGTTGAAAATAATCCACTGACAACAAGTCTGTGCTTTAAACGTGATAATATTGTCTCCAGAGTTTGTAGATACAGTTTAAATCCTGTACTTCACAACAACAAACTGCTCTAATATGAGATTTATTTAGGTGCTGTGAGTTTGGACCGTTTACACGACTATTAGTTTGTCTTTAAAGCTGCGTGTTAAAGATTTTAAAGACTGCCTGCATGTAATTAATATCTGTTTGCTCTCTGAAGTTTCCCCCTGGTTTAAACTCCTGTGGAAGCTGCTGTTTCAGGACTGACTTGTTTGTGTTTTTTTTGTTTTTTGTTTCTTTGAACCAGTTGGGCAGGGTGAATGAGCTCGTCATCAGGCCTGACCTCTCAGACTCGACAGACGAAAAAGCGGAGAAGGATGTCGTGGAGGAAAGTGAGGAGGAGGAGCAGGAGGGAGAGGTGAAGGAGGAGGAGGAGGAGGAGAGGGAGAGCGGGTCGGGAGCGGACTGCGTTTACACGGCAGCAAGTCTCGACAGCGCTTTGAACACGGTAATAATGTCTCCAGAGTGTGCAGAGACGCGTCTTTCAGTCCGTGCGTCGTGATTAAAAGTGCATTCCCCCCCCCC
>NC_051445.1:12562838-12566510 GCF_001649575.2 Kryptolebias marmoratus | reverse complement strand
CCCCCCCTTTTTTTTTTTTTAGTTCAATCTGCAGCTGACGAACGAGGTGAACAGTGCGGGCGCGGGCACGTCGCTCTGTTTGTGTACGGACGGGCAGCTCCACATCCGTCAAGTGATTCACCCCGAGGCTGCGAGCAAGGTGAGGGAGCGGGCGGGCGGGCGAGCGAGCGCCTCGCGGCCAGGGCGGATGTTTCGCTCCTCTGCTGCGGGATACCTCTGCGTTGTGTCAGCACTTTGCTCCCAGCTGAATTAAACCCCACTTCTGAAAGTTGATCCTGCAGCCAAACACACACACACACACACACACACCTATGAACATGCCATACCTGTGGACAGCCTCTTGCATTTAAAAAAAAGAAGAAAGCCGTGTGTGCTCTGCTTTGCCTGAGCAAACACAAGTGCGACAAAAGCAATAAAACAACAGCTGCTGACGGGCGGCTTGTTCACATCCTTTCCTTTAACTTCTCCTCCTCCTCCTCCTCCTCCTCCTCCTCCTCCTGCAGAACATCCTGGTCCCGGACTCCTTCTACTCCTTCTTCGACCTTCGGAAGGAGTTCAAGAACCACTTCCCCACCTCTGACCTCAAGGCTTTGAACGTGTACGCCATGGCCGAGTGTATCCTTTTTAATTATGGGTGTGTTTCCAGGCTGTGTTTCTTTTTTTCTTGGGGTTGTCGTTCTAATGTTCATCCGTGCTCACAATGGATTCTCAAGAATAACGTACTAGAAGTTTACAGGCCAGGGTGTTGGCTGCTGGGTAAGAGGTTTTGAAATGCAAATAAGGAAAGAAAGGCAGCGCTTTGCTGAGCTCTGCGTGAAGGAGTGTGTGTTTAGCCAACAGGGCAAACCCCACACACCCACTGCTGCCGGAGAAAACCTGACATGTCAGTTGTTGTTTTTTTTTTTTTTTTTAACTCGTCGCTTCTTTAACCCGCTTCCCCTCAGCTCTCAGCGTACCCGTGGACGCTCCCGCCACGTGGGACCCCTCGGACGCTTTGCCCGCTGAAGCGGCCGTGCAGCAGGTCCGGCTTCTGGCCGGCGTCGTCCTGGCGCTGCTCTCTGAGCCGTTTTGTGAGTATGGCACGCTGCGTTGTTAACAAACACTAGAGTTTGATCTTTTTTTTTAATTAGGTGTTCTGTGGACGAGCAATTAACATCTTACCTGTCGTAGATGGCTCTTTGAATGACCTCAGTTTGAAGATGGAAAGTTTAACTCTGACCGGATTGCAGAGCTAACGGCCAGTCGGGTTTTACTGCTCGTATGGGAACACTGTTTTATAAACCTGTACACAGAATAAATAGCAGCAGCAGCAGCTAGCATTAGCACTATCATATTCTCTTGGAGTGAATAACCACGTACTGCAAAACTGACGGTGGTGTGAACATTTACAAGTCTCATAATTTTCCATGAAATTTCATGAAATAAACTCTGTTCCTCCAAACTGAGGTTGTACGAAGTCCCGTCTACGACATGTAAGATATTTATCGTTCATAACCCGCCCCCCTCGTTTCGAAAGATCTGAACCGTCCCTTTTAGGACGGTGAAGTGCAACAATTACTAAAAATCATTAAAAGTTTTATCTGCATCCCTACAGGTAATTTCTGTTCACATTTTTTAAAGACAAATACTTTTTTTTTTTAAATTAAATCAGCTTCAATCCCATTAAAAGTGTAAGTTTTTGTTTACATACCAGACTGGACATAACTAATGCTTAGTTAAAAGGTGTTTTTAAGTTTTAGAGGGTTAAACGGTCGCAGACATACTTAAAAAGTGTTATTTTGTTTGAAAAGATGCGCTGCCATTTGATCGTCTGTTGCTTCCTGTTACAGGCCACACATTTTCTAACCCAGAGAGAGTCAGCGAGAGATTCGAAAGCGGCACCTGGTGAGTGTTTTAGCTTTTTTTTATGCCTTTGAAATGAACTCAAACTCAGCTGCCATGCTTATTTTTACTTGTGTGTGTGTGTGTGCAGCAGTAAGATGGAGAAAGTGTGTGACAACACTGTGATCAGAGCCAGAGGGCTGCCGTGGCAGTCCTCCGACCAGGACATCGCTCGATTCTTCAGAGGCCTCAACATCGCCAAGTACGAACGTGTTTTTGCTTTTTTTTTTTTTTTGCACAACTTTCCAACTTCTCCGTCAGCCACTGTCTCGTGGCCAATTCGATCCCGAGAGTTGTCGTTAACCCGGCCCCCGCCCCCGTCCGTTTGTTGTGTCACGCAGGGGAGGCGCAGCGCTGTGCCTCAACGCCCAGGGGAGGAGGAACGGCGAAGCGCTCGTCCGTTTCGTCAGCGAGGAGCACCGAGACCTGGCCCTGCAGAGGCACAAGCACCACATGGGCAGCCGATATATCGAGGTAACCTGTCTAAACACGGAGTCAGATGGAGAACTCTCATTATATATCAGTTTTACAGCTCTGTCTGCAATACCAAGCGTCTTTTCTTTTCTTAACACCAGGTTTATAAAGCAACAGGAGAAGACTTCCTAAAGATAGCAGGAGGTGAGACGATTTCACACTTTTTGTTTATGCCCTGATCATATTTGGTGGTATTTCCTCATGAATTTGAAGGAAAAAAAACATCAAAAAGCATTAACTTGTAGACCTGGTCACACAATGAAATGGCATGTGGTTTTTTTCAAAAAGCATCACCTAATTAAATCTTTCCTTTTTAGTCCATTAGTTGCTGTTTTTGTTTTTTTTTAAATCCCACTTGCCATTTTCTAAAGGAGAAGTTCTAATTTGCAGAATAAAGTGATAGTTATGAGTCAAGAGCGACATTTTTATTAATGTTAATGCGGCCTTTCAGGAGGAGCAGCAGGTCTGTCAACAAGCGGAGTCCTTATTGAAGCACCGATTTGCATTTTTGAGATTTCATTCGTATGACAAAGGCTTTCAAAGACGACAAATAAACCCTTTGTCAGAGCACGTTAAAGTCTGTCGTCGCAAAAGTTGAAGAGGAAAAAAAAACCAAGAAGCTATAAATCACTAAATGTCTGCGACACGGCCTGTCATGAGTTCTGCCTAAACCGTTTTGTGTCCTCCTCAGGCACGTCCAACGAGGTGGCCATGTTCCTGTCGCGCGAGGACCAGATCATCGTGAGGATGCGGGGGCTCCCCTTCGACGCCACGCTCGGCCAAGTGCTGGACTTCTTCTCGCCGCGGGACGGGCTGAAGGAGACGTGTCCGGTCAGCGGGGGCGCGGACGGCATCCTGTTCGTCCGCTACCCGGACGGGCGTCCCACGGGCGACGCCTTCGTGCTGTTCGCCTGCGAGGAGCACGCGCAGAGCGCCCTGCGGAAGCACAAGGACATGCTGGGGAAGAGGTACATCGAGCTGTTCAAAAGCACGGCGGCCGAGGTGCAACAGGTATTTTAAATCTTTTAATACCTTTTTTTTAAAAGGACAAAGAGTGTTTGTCTGCGCTCAGCAGAAGCTCCAGACGGTGGAAGGGTGGATCTCTTCTGTCCTCAGGAGTTTTGGCGGCAGGTTTTCTAGGTGGAGACCCGCAGAACGAGATGCTTTCTGTCAGAACAGCTTCTCCGACTTGACTTTCCTCTCGCTCCTTCGCGTCCGGCAGTCGTGGGTTAATTTACTACCTGTTCAGGATGGATGAGCTCGTGGGCCTCGGACGTTTCTGTGCAGAGGCTTTTCCCTTTCTGTCTCCCCCCCCCC
>NC_051445.1:12558062-12562798 GCF_001649575.2 Kryptolebias marmoratus | reverse complement strand
CCCCCCCCCCCCCTCTCCTTCACGCGTTTATGTGTGTGACACTGCGGAACTTTACTTTATCAGCCTTCTCCAGAAATGCAAACATGCTGGTGTCCTGTTGGCTGCTGGCCAGCTCCTGTTGGGTTTGAAATGTTTTGTGACGCTCAGCGTCAGCTCGTAGGGGTTTGTTTGCTCTCCTATACGATAATAAGTTTTCACACTGTCGTTTTCCTGTTTTTTTTTTTTTTTATTAGTTTGTGTATCCAACTACTTCTGCATCCTTTGTGATCTTTTAGTCAGTAATATATTCATTCAGAAGAAGGGCGACTTCTGTTTTGTAACTTTTATTCTTTCTTATAATAGTTAACATTATTTACAAATGTTTCCCCGATCAAAGTTTACCATTTAATTTCTTCAGAAAACATCGTTGTCATTGAACTCTGTTTTAGTACAATTCCTCTAGTTTGGTCTTCTTCTGCTACTTTCAGCTTTTAGCCATTGTTGCTTTTTGGCTACTTCTTATCATTAGTTAGCATTTTGCTACTTGGAGCTTTCAGTCATTGCTTTTAGCTAATCTTTAGTTACTTTAACGGAGCACTTTGCTGCAATAAGCTTTTGCTTCTTTTAGCTTATCTTTAATAGCTTTTATCTAATATTTTGCTGCATTTATCTTTTAGCTAGCATATTGCCATTTATAGCTTTTAGCTAACTTTTGCAACTTTTTGCTTTTAGCTTATCTTTAGCTGCTTTAAGCTAAGTTTTTCCTACATTTAGCTAGTGTTTTGCTACACTAGGTGTTTAGCTGGCATATTCCGACTTCTAGCTTTTAGCTGGCGCTTTGCTGCTTTTTAGTTTTTAGCTAGAGTTTTGTTGCTTCTGGCATTTAGCTAACCTTTGCTACTTTTAGCTTTTAGCTGGTGTTTTGCTTCTTTTAGCATGTGTTTTACTGCTTCTGGCCTTTAGCTAGCATTTTGCTACTTTTAACTATTTTTTGGTTGCTTTTATCTAATCTTTTGCTACATTTAGCTTGCATTGTGCTACATTAAGCTTTTAGCTAGCGTATTGCTACTTTTAGCTTTTCGCTGTGTTTCTTCTTTTAGATAGAGTTTTGCTACTTCTGGCTTTTAGCTAGCATTTTGTATCTTTTAGCTGTTAGCCAGTGTTCTGCTTCTTCTCAGTTTCACTTTCAGCGTTTTCTGGTGTCTGAACTCCTGATTCTGTAAATTACAGATCAGGTTTGTCTAATCCGGTCCACCATCTTGGCGGTCTTTATCGCAGGTTCTGAACCGGTACTCGTCGCCGCCCCTGATCCCCGTGGCCCCGCCGCCCCTGGTGTCGGTGCTGCCCGCCGTGTCTCTCCTGCCCCCTCCTGGCGGTGTGAGGGACTGCCTGAGGCTGCGGGGGCTGCCGTACACGGCCAGCATCGAGGACATCCTCACCTTCCTGGGCGAGTTCACGCAGGACGTGAGGCAGCACGGCGTGCACATGGTGCTCAACCAGCAGGTACATGCGCCGGCCTCGCCCACACGCCCCCCCTCGGGCTCGCATAACTTTCCCACCCCCAGATCTGGTGACTCACGTCCACGTTTCTGTTCGACTCCCCCTCACAGGGCCGACCGTCGGGCGACTGCTTCATCCAGATGTCCTCGGCGGAGCGCTCGCTTCAGGCCTCGCAGCGGCTCCACAAGCACGTAATGACCAGCCAGCGCGGGGCGAACAGCCGCTACGTGGAGGTGTTCTCCTGCAGCGCCGAGGAGATGGGCCTGGTGCTGATGGGAGGCTCGCTCTCGCACACGCACACACACGCACACAGCCGCAGCAGGAGTGGGACGGGGCTCAGCCCGCCGCCATGTAAGTTCAGACGTAAGTGCTGCTGGGAGCTGGGGGTGCTTCGGGTCTGCAGGGTAGGTGGGCTCCCCCCCCCCCCGACGGGGTGAGGGTTGCTGGTTTTCTCTCCAATCTAGACCTGTGGGAGGACAGGGAGACGGATTCAAATCTGTGTGTGCGAGAGAGAGAGTGTGTGTGAGTGGCTCCTCTTTGTAAATTAGTGTGATTAATTCACCAATTTGCATGGCCTGAAATTGCTCCGGATTGTTTACTCTTTCATTGTTCCCCTGCGTTCACACAATCTGATCAAATAGTTTCTTTTTTTTTCCCAGCTTGTTGCTCATTCCTTACCTCTGCTGAAGTGATCCTCGGAGATCTGGAAGGGTTGGGAAGCTGTAAGCCAGAGAAATTTCTCACACGTGGACAATCTGGCAGCGCAGCTTACAACTTTCTGATCTTATCAGATCGGCAGAGGGCGGGGCAGGGGTTGGGTGGGGTTGTGGGTTTTAGTCTTCTGTGCTCCGTCCAATCGGGAGCTGTGCGAAGAGGTGGGCGGAGCTTGTGTGTAGACCTGCTCCTGTTAGCGGTGACGTCCGATTCTTACTGCTGATCTTTGCACAAAATCAATACTGGGTGTTTGTTTCTTTTTGTTGTTTTTTTTTTTGGCTGCAGCCGTCTTTAAGCAACAGTTCAGACCTTTTGAAGAGTGGTTCTGTGGAGAGTTAACATCTTACCTGTTGTAGATGGCTTTTTGAATGGCCTCGGTTTGAAGAGACGGAGTTCAGTTCTTACAAACCGGCGAGCCGAAGTGCAGTCCAAGCCGGGCTAAGACCGAAGTGCGTTGCTGCCGTCTCAAAAGTATCAAAGCGGTTCATGTGCTTTTACACGGCAGTCAGGTGGTTTACAGAAACATTCTGTGGGGATTTCTGAGCCCAAATGGTAGCAGCAGCAGCAACTTAAAAAAAAAAAACTCTAGTAATGCAGCAGCAGTTAGCTGTAGCACCTCTGGTGCAAATGGAGGCCCTTTCAGCAAAAAACGTGACAATGTTCCTGCGGGAATAATCATGTAACGTGAAACAGATGCTGACGGAAAGGGTTAGAAAATGGCTCATCAACCATCGGAGGTGTTTAAAGATGGCTACAACCCACTTTGGTTCTTGGCCACATTAAGACTAGCCCTGAGCTCATCAGTCCACTCAGCGTTACATTGTGAGCTCATTCAAAGATCTATCTACAGCAGGTAAGATACTTATTGTCACCTTTCTACAGAGCCCCCCTTCAAAAACTCTGAACTATTTCTTTAAGAGTTCCTTTTTTTTAAATTTTGTTTAAATGAAATACTAGACTAAAGCCAGAACCATATTTGGTGTTTCCTCCTAAAACCTAAAACCTAAAATGGTTCCTAATGTCATTTGTGTCCTAAATAGTTTTACTGTTAAATATGGTAGTTTTGTGACTGTTTTTTATAGTTTCCTGGGTGTAAATAAAACAAAACAAAAAAAGTGCTGATAGATTAATTCAGTGTTTAAGGGGAACTAGAATCACAGAAACGCTCGGCTACTAATTCAGCTTGTTCTGAGCTCCAGGTTTAAAAAAAAACTCTGTTTCTCCCCTGTGTCGTCCCCCCCTTTTTTCTTTTTTTCCAGGTTTGTCACCCCCGTCCTACTCCTTCGCCCCCGTTCCACCCGTCCTGCCCACAGAGGCGGCGGCGGCTCTGTACCCCCCCCTCGGGCAGGTGCTGCTGACCCCACGACCCCTCCACCCGGGACACGCCTTCTACCCTGCCTCGGCGCAGCTGTACATGAACTACGCGGCCTACTACCCCAGGTGAGGCGGCCGGGGACGAATGTGTCGTGTTCCCATTAAAATCAACATATTTTTAAAAAAAACAAACAAAAAAAAAAACCCTCATTATTCCTGTTTATCATCCTGACGGCTGCGTGAAACTGTCAACCGGGTGTCTGCAAAGTCAATTTACATGAGCATCTCTCTTCACGGCACAGAGTAACCACTCTGTAACTATTATAAACAGATTCAGAGTCGTCCAACGAGGCCGTCGGTGTTTACTTTGGGTCTGTGTGCTGCCGATTAAGACGCTGCGAAGCCTGACTGGTGTTTGTATGTTTGAGTTTGTCAGCCTCCTGTTTGTAGGGCCGATGATACGATCGTACGAACAAGGCCGTTGCAGTTAAACGTTTTAAATTACCTTTTTTATTTGCTTGTTTTTATGCTATAGGATTCTAAAAACTATCGTTTTCTACTCAAGAGTTTGCAACGAAATGACAAATCAGGATAATTTCTGTGAAGCCACATTTTTGCCTCTAAGCTCCACAGTTTTTTTTTTTTTTTTAATCGTCTGCCGTCACGATAGGTGAGCAATGAAGTGCCCGCTTTCCTTCGTCGTCACTAGATTACCCTTTTTTTTTAAGGCCAGTCTGGTTCAAGGCACCTGCCACAGCCGAACGACTCCAACTCTGCTGGTTTTCTAAATACAGAGCTAACATTTGGCGTGGTAGTAGCTCAGAGTCGTCCCCAGCACTGACGGATCGCGCGGGATCTTTGTCTAAAACTATGGCGTGCAAGGAGGCAGGCGATGTTTTATCAGCTTTATTCACAAAAATGAAGCTGTTCGTTGCGGGGGGCGGCTTGTCTTCTGTTGAAATCCGTCTCCGCCAAGGAGCGGGACAAGGACAAGTGTAGTTAATGACTGAAGGCCGTGTTATCAGGGAGCTCGGCAAACAGAAGGTGACCTCTGCTTCTTCCTTGTTGGTTCATTGAGAAAGCACTAAAAGGCAACACCCGGCGTTACTCCCACTTTTATGCCTTTTCGTATCTCCTGCTGACTGTGTTTGCTAAGAATAAAGCAGCTTTTGTCCAAACGTTCAGGATATCGTTTGTCCCTTTGACTTATTCATATAAAAAAATATATA
>NC_051445.1:12536772-12558009 GCF_001649575.2 Kryptolebias marmoratus | reverse complement strand
ATATATATATATATATATATATATATATATATATATATATATATATATATATATATATATATTTTATTTGTTTTCTGCAGTCCACCAGGCTCGCCTACGACCGTCGGTTTCTTCCCCGCCCCCTCGTCCCTTTCCTCGCCAGCAGGGCTGGTGCGGATGCCGGGCCTGGCCTACAACGGCAGCAGCGGCGTTAAGGAGCTCATCAACGCGGTGCAAGGGTACCAGGTAAGCACGGGCTCGCTCTGTGCCCTCCACACGCCTCTCTGCAGCGTTTTATTCAAATCTCCTCCTGCGATGGGTGTGTGCTGTCAGGTATCTGCTGTTGTTGCTTCAGGCCATCCAACGAGTTTATCCTGTCTGCGCTCCCTGCCCTGTCACACATGGGCTGCAGCTTGCTTCGACTTGAACGGGGGAGAGCTCGGGCCATCTTATTTAGGCTCTGGAAGAGAGCGAGCGATCCCGGGCACGGGGCGGAAAACCCCGAAGGGATAAAGCTGGAGTTTCGGGCTTTTAGACGAACGAAGCGTCAGGGATTAGTTTCTTTTTGTCCGTTTTTTCATGTCAGGCCTGTGTTTATCCAGGCCCATATAGCTCCCGGGGTCATGTTTGTGGTTAAATGTGTCTCCTGTGTCACCTCTACCGCAGTACGCTCCCGAGGATGCTCTCGTGCACGCTCACGACCCAGCCAGGACGTTGCTTACGCAGCCCAAAGAATGGGTGTGTATTTAAAGGTGTCTGAGGCAGGTGGCAGGTAAGGACTGGCTGAGGGCTCAGTCAGGGAGGGTGTGTGTGTGGGGGGGTTTACTTACTAGACGTAAAGTTTTTAGACCTACTTCACCCGGGAGCAGCGGAGTGGTCGGAGGAAACAATCTTTGGGTTTCTGTTTCGAATCACTGTGATTGGGAGTCTTTTTCTTTTTTTTTTTACCCTTAAAGTGAGCAGTGTAATTCTGTCCCACTAAAACAAATCTTAACTGGATGATAATCGAGAGAGCCGACTAACTGTTGACTAAACCGCCGGGCCTAACTTTTCACCCGAGTCAGGAGCGTGAAACAAAACGACGACCCTGTCTGCGTTTTTCATGTCAACCGGCATGATTCTTGAACCATGAGCGGCAGGATTCTCCTCCGCAATGTTCAGTGTAGGAGATACAGGAAGTTTAAAAAAATAAATAAATAAAATATACTCTTCACCTCCAGGTGAATATATCTGAGGTCCATGGAAGCTTGGGTGTGTCCTCTCCGCATTAAGAGCCAGCGAGAGACAAAATGCTGATTAAAAATGTATGATTTCTACGTGCGACGAAAAGAGTTCTGGGAGGAAGAAGAGTTTGTTCGCAGCAGATTAGAAAAGTTGTACGTTCTGTGAAGAAAAATGTATGAAAATCATAAAACTTAAACTGTGATTGTGTAAAAACCATCAGCAAAATATGAAAGTGTCAGTTCAGGCATAGGAAGTCCAACTTTTTGGGACTACAGCGTTTAAATTGTGAAGCACGGCTGAGATGAAGAGGGCTGGGTTTTCCTATGCATCTCGCCAAAATCCCATAGATCTTCATTATTTATTTTTTTAAATTCCTACCAGTTTTTTGCTAATTTTATTTATATGATCTGACACACTTCTACCAGAAGTCATAACATACAGTTCCTAAACGAGAAGCATGTTCTGGTAAATTAATCGTAATTTGGATACAGGACGGAAAAATTTGAGCAAAATAGCAATAATGGGTGCTTTTATGTTTATGCATCGGCACATTTATTAAAAGCATAAGAAGTGAAGCAAAACAGCTGAATTGTTGTAATGTCACCCCCTTTTTCTACCACGCTGGACCCGGTTCAGCTCGTCTCCGTGAGTCCAAGGAGGCGTTCAGGACACGAGCAAACGAATCTTTAACAACCGAAGTGAAGAAAATCGAATCCAGCGAACTCGTCATTGTCGGCGTTTGAATGAGAAGCTTTTAGCAGCTCAGATGTGATTCACGCTGCCTCATTAGGAACACATTCACAGCCACGCAATAATAATAATAAAGAAAAAGAAGAAAATTGATATTTCTTCGAAAAATAATAGCGCGCAGAGCTATTAACCTGATGTGCGGTGCCCTTTTCTGAACTGAAATGACTAATGGCTTCGAGCAGTGGCAGAGTGAATATATGACAGTCAGAGCTGCAGAAATGCTTTTAACTGGTGATATTATATATATATATATATATATATATATATATATATATATATATATATATATATATATATATATAACCTCATCAGGGATTATAAATCCTGTAAATGGGTTCCACATCTGGAAAGCTTCACATGCATGAATCTGAGGAGTCAGGGTTCAGTCAACAGTTGGTGTCAGATAGGTGGTTCGAACAGGAAGTTGAGGAGGTGATGGGTAACATCTGGTGCTGGTGGAAGGGCCTCTTCTTTTTTATTTTTTCTACTTTGGCGCTCTGTTAATGGCTCCTCCTCTGTCCGTCCCCGACCCCTTCCCCCTCCCGTCTTCCCAAGGGTCCCGCGGAGTCAGTCTCCCTCCTGAGCAGCAGTCCGATCGGTCAGTCCAGCAGAGGAGACATTCCCCTCGTGTCCCTCCCTCCCCTCGTGAGCAAGCCGGGGGAGCAGTACCTGGATCTGACCCTGCTGTAGCGCGTACACAAAAAGTCATGTGACAGTTTGGTATGTAACAGACTTTGTTAGGTTAAAAAAATAAAAATAAAAATAGTCTTTTAGATGTGTTATTTATATTAGTAGGTACAGAAAAAAATGAATTTTATACCAAATTTATTGCAACCTTATCAGAAAATAGCATTTTTATATTGCACAGTTTTTATTTTAAAAGCTTTATAGAGTTTTTTTTTTTAAACCTGTTGTTATTGTAATCATTAAGATATGTTTGCCAGCCAAACTAGAGAACGATCTAGTAGCAACTGAGCTAAATCTTTTCTTTAAGCTTTTCTGTGAAGAGTGAAAGTGTATGTAAAAGTGTGAAAGGTTTTTTGTGCATGACTGTGTTTTATTACTTGATGTGTCAATGCAGAAAATTTTGTATGTTTATGTACATTTGATACAGTACAAAGTAATTGTATTGGAAGCTTTAGTGCATGAAGAAGTTTTTTGTTTGTAGTTTAACCCTTTTTTTTAAAGATGTTTACATTATACCAACTATAAATGCACTGCTAATCAGTAAAACAAAGGGAAAAAAAAAGAATAAAGTAGCAGTATATTTAATGTTTGTTACACCGTGAGTTTGTCAGCTTGATTCTTGCATTTATTTACAAAAACGTGACATCTCACACTTTTATCAGCCTCATCTCTCCTTTGCTCATCTTTTATAGATTTGTTTCATGGCAATGTTGGCTGAAAAGTAGATTTTTTATTTTGTTGTTGTTCTTGTTCAGCTAAACGAGGATTGCTACAGTTCTCTGTAATTTAACAAGTTTGGATTACTCAAGAAGACTCAAGTCAAAGTTCTCATTTTGCTGTATGAATATCGAGAGTTTGAGGAGGTTCGTGGCCAAGTTTTTTAAACGTTGTACTTGCAAAGACGAGTTCATGTGGAAAGCTTATGAACAATTAATATCCTAAATGTTGTAGATGGCTCTTTGAATGACCTCAATTAGGAGAAAAGGAGTTTATTTTAACCAGAATAATGAGCTAACAGTCAGAGCTGGGTGTTGCGGCCTTTAAAAAAACATCTCCATATTAAAACATTTAATAGTCGTTCATCTGAATGTTATTTTATAAACCTTTACGTCGTCAGTTTCACGTAAAATGACAGAAATATCCTAAAATCTCACTCAGAAGTGTTACAACTAGCTACTAATATTAGTATTTACACTTAGTATTTACAACCATCAAGTACCTTCTGGCACTTGCCAGGCTGACGCTGTAAATAAGAAAACTTTCTTACTGGCCTGGTTAAATAAAAATTAAAAATAAATAAACTTCTAGATAAACAATAATGTAAAGTAACATTGATGGTGATGTAAAGGTTTATAAAATGGCATTTGCGTCAAGGACTATGACATTTTTGAAAATGGAGGTGGTTTTAAACAGTGGCAAAACACTTCTGCCTTAGTTAGCTCAAGCTAATCCTGTTTTGGACAAGCTAACAACTGTTACCTAGCAACTGTTTGTTAAACCTGCTTGGATTAGTTTACAACTGGCAGACAAACAAACAACTGTTAGCTAGCCCCAGTTGTACTAGCTGTTAGCTTGTTTACCTGGTCAGAATTCAGTTCTATTTCTCTAAACTGAAAGAGCAATATATATAAAAGCTAAAATATTAATTGTCCATAAACAAAACCGCACTTCAAAAATATTTAAGTATCGCTTTAAGATTTAGCTGTCCCATATGCTTTTTGTTTTTGGTATTATTGCCTCCATTTATGCTGACACAGTAAAAATATAATTGAACAAAGAGCATAAATTCTATCACTGTTGTTTATTTTTAGACTGTTAATTTGTTAAATATAAAGAAAACACTGAAAGTAAAAGGAGCTGAAGGACGTTTGACACGTTTTGTGAAATTCACTGCCATTCGCAGGCTCTGTACTCATGTCTGAAAGCATGGAGGCCCTGCTGCAGACACGCTGGATAAACAGAAAACTCAAAATAAACACAACATGTCAAGTTTGCAGTCTCCATCTGCTTGATTTCACCATTTGCCTGCGGAGTAATTGATTTGTGCTTATTGCGCAGCAGCGTGTACCTCGGGAGGGATTTGAGGTGGAAAAAGCGCAAAAACACCCAGGTGGGGTTGTCTGACGACAGAAAGTGGCTCAAGGCAGGAGTGAGGCAACTCCCTGCCTCCGTCCTCCTCTGTGATTACCTCTGAGTTTCCCCACATACACATATCCTATAGCAAACAAGCCATTGTCAAAAAGGCATTATGTGAGAGGAAGGTGGGAAGAGTGAAGAATGGGCAGAGCAGGAAGAAAGAAGGAAAGCGGACAAAAAAGATGCCAGACCCCCTCGGGGCAGACTTGGCATTGTGTCATTCAATCTGGGTGCAACCCCACCCAGCTTGATCCTTTTTTATTTAAAAAAAAAAAAAAAAAAACGCAGAAAACACACCGCCTGAACCAGCGCAGCATCACTGTCCAAAACAGCCGAGCTCAAACTACACTGTTTCCGCACCGGAACGAATTCTGCAGAGCTTTAACTACGTTTCAGATCGAATTTAAAACAAATCCAACTCAAATCTTTGTCATTACGGATATCTACTACCTCCCCACCCTTCCAAAATTTCCAAAATTTAGATTCTGAAAATGTTTTGCAAACAAAACAAGATAAAATGGTACTTTTAATCAGCTCCCTTATTTTGTTCTGCATTATAAAAGTGATGTTAAAACGATACTTCCTTAACTATCATGTGTCGTGTTCGAATGAATATTATGGGAAAGACGTGTCAACTCTTTAAATCCGCTTCTGATTTTAGCAGCACTTCGCCGCACTCGTATCATCCGCGGCTAAGTAGGTCGCTGGAGGAAAGCATTAAAGCGCAATTAACCGACTGACTCATCCTGCTCGCACCTGAGAGGCGAAGCGGCAGATGAATGTTTTTTTTTTTTCTTTTATCACCACATTCCCTGACAGGGAGGGTGAGGCCGATCCACATTCCCCTGTCAACGTCTGAAAACTTCCAATCAGAGTTGTTCAAGACTGGTGATGTGGTGTTGTTGTTTTTATTAAAATAAAGCCAACAGCAAATAAAGAAGTAAGCACACATCCACTGCTTGGTTTCTGCAAAATAAGAACGTAGACGAGCAGCGAAAAGTTATACTTTATTTTCCAAGAACATGCTTTCTCAGATCAGATTTGCCTGGGGTGAAAATTGCATTAGGGGAGAAAAAACCAAAAACAAAACGAAAAAAAAGCAAAGTGATCATCCTCCCCGGTAACGACCTGCAACACATCAGAGCTGCCTCGACACGTCTGATTTGTCTCCTTCTAGTGGGCAGACTGAGACAAAAACGCACAATCTGGTCCCATACCTGAGTCAAGTTTTCATTTAAAACACATTCTGTTCGGTTTGTTTTTGTCCTAAATCACAAATACCGCAAATGTTTCAGCATGTAAAAATGGATATTTCATATTATATATATATTTATATACAATATAGAAGTAAGCATTTACATTTTTTTTTTTATCAGCATAGAAATTACATCGCCTATTTACACTTTGAACAAGTAGAGTGAGCTTCATGTAAAACCAATAAATAAATAAAGAAATAACCCCAAAACAAATCAGAAGGTTCGGAAAAACACATCATGCAGGTTCACCTGATTTTAGATCAATGAACGCAAAAATGAAATTAGGCAAATATTAACAGTTGGCTTTAAGCAAACAGATCTCAACGAGTCCCGGATTTTGCCGCGAAACGTACAAAATGTCGTCCGGTGGCTTCCGGCGGCGCTCGGCGGCCCGGGTCTCAGAGTTCAGTCATCAGCAGGGCTCTCAGGATCTTCTCTCTGTCCAGCTTCATTTCGTCGCCGCTGCAGAGACACGCAAGCGTCGTGTCATAACATATTCATGCCGCGCCTGTTCTGATTTATTGTGGCCGACGTTTTATCCCCCCCCCNCAAGACGTGATGGCACGAAACATTTTCTTTTACCTCGGAAACTGAAGCGACCCCCTTTTAAAGACTGAACTCTGCAAGCTAAATAAAAGATAGATAAATTTGTTCAGCTCGGCAGGTGAGCCGACACATTTAGAGGTGCTGATGAGCAATGTTTTTTACAGAAATAAACCAAAATCTTGGCGAAAGAGTGGCTACTAATCCAGCGGGATGACAATTTATGTGGGTGTTTTTAATTTGTGCCTCACTTGGGAGTTGTTTTTTGCCGAATTATCCAAACGGAAAAACCGGAGAATCAAAATTTTTTGACTGAAAATGAAAAGTTGTCTGTTAGCAGAACGTCTCATTTTAGGAAAACTCCCGGAGATTAATCACCGGATGTGCGTTTACAACTGATTAACTTTCAGAGTCGACCCAAATCAAGATGGCCGCCACAAAAATGGCTGACACTCAGTCGCAGCTGCAGATATTAGGCTACAATTTGGCGTGGTAGTAGCTGAGAGTCATCCGCAACACATGACTGATTGCAGGAGAGTTTTGTTAACGACTTCAGTTACAGAAGAGAGGTCCAGTTGTTTTGTTTCTTAACCTTTTTTTAAATGAAACTACGGAAATTACAGAAAGTAATCACAAACTGACTAATTGTTCGAGTCCACTTGATTCAAGATGGTAGCCACAGCTAATCAACCTTAGCAGACACACATGCAAAATAGCTATAACTCGGTCAGTTTAACAGATAATGAGCTAAAGTTTGGTGTGGCGGTAGCATTAACTTATCTCCAACTCGTACTCTGACCGCTAACTTTTTACAGTTCAAGCTAGCATGGCGGCTAGCATGCTAAATAAGATGGCTAGTTTCATTGTTAATGTTTTGACACGGGGTGTCAAAACATTAACATTATGGGGTGAACGTTTCTTTGTTTTTTCACGCAAAATATGTATAATATGTAAGGGAAGAGTAACAAAAGCAAGTCACAGGAATTTCAGCTTTAGTTTAAAATGGAGGTTGCCTTTTATGCTAAGCTTAGCTAACTACATAAAAAGTGCTAATGGTGTTGTTTGTTTCAGCTTTTGTCTACATTACTGTTGAAGTTAGTTACAGTATGACAGATTTACCATAAGAGATCGAATTCCTAAGATATTAATTCATGGGAAAAGATTTGCTGGGTATAATTGAAGGAAACTGCATCTCGGCACGTAGCAGGAATTAGCTCAAGCGCTAGCTGTCGAGTTTGTAGTTCTACAAATGCACAAGCTTCTTCTCTCCAATAATTACTCAGTTTATGGTGTCAAGACAGATTAAATTAGAACATTTTAATTAATAATGGGCCATAATTTAGATCAAATAAGTAGTTTGGGTTCGGGTAGAACTACAAAAAGTACAGCCAGTTCGAACAGCAGCTTTTAGCGGTTATTTCTTTGGGAATTCCAGTACTGTGCAAAGGTTTTAAACCACCTCTAATTCCTTTATTCTTTGTATCTTTTTCTTTTAAGTGGGCTTGATTAGTCCTTTGGGCTTTCTGGATTTCTTTCAAAGGTTTTCTTTAGTCTTTGACTAATTTTCTCTCTCATTTTCAGTCCAGTCCTTGCATTTGACCGTAACGGCACATTCTGCAGAGAGTTTAGTAAAACAAAAAAAAAAAAAAAAAGAGAAAACTGGACAAGTGGAGGCACTCTTCAGCAGATAAACAGTATTTGAAAGTCATGTCTTTTCGAGATAAGAAAAATGCTTTTGCAAAGACCTGCGAGATGAATCAGCGTTCAGTTAATCATCTACGATATGACAAGCTTTCTGAATGACCTTGTTGGTGCTAAACTCCTATTTTCTGTTATTTTTTTTAGTCTTCAGCTAAAGAAATTGAAATGAACCGTCTTCGTGACAGACTGCCTGCAACAAAGCACCGAAAAAAACAAATTTAAAAACACGGCTCTGTGCTAAGCTGTCTCTTTTGTGTCGACACAACACCGGTCCGCCACTTGAGTTTAGGAACATTTTTATGTCTGAATGATTTATAGGTTAGAGTTAAGTGGCTGGAAGAGCAAAAAAAAAAAACAACAAAAAACAAAAAACACACTCTTCTGAAAATGTTCCAGTCCTGGACAAAAAAAAGGACTGAAAAAGCAGCTAGAATCCAAAGAAAGACCCTCAGAAAGCCTGAAAAACGACTGATCAAGACGACCATTTTAAAAGATTACAATCAAATAAGACTTTTACAGAGTACTGTACAAATATTTAGTCGTAAGGTGGTCATACAGGTTGAAACAGACATCCGAATGATGCAAAGCAAAACGCAAACTTCTCTGAAAACGGCAGTGACGTCATTTTGTTGGCGTGTGGATGTGTTACCTGTTGTTATGGGCAGTGAGGTAAGGGACCAGGTGAGGCATGGAGCTACGGTAGTAAGAAGGGGAGAGGTGAGGGGAGGGCAAAGGAGAGGGACAGCATGGACTACTCAGCTCCAGGGTTGGCATGTTATCCACCTGGAACAGACATCAGCGTGTGCACAAACACACACGTTCCCCGTGTTTACTCAAAGACAACCAAGTGGGGAAACAAAAGACTTTTTTTTCCGCCCCCTCAGGTGGATAGCAGTGCATGACAAAGGGACAAAGGTGCGCGTTGTGTTCGGATCCGCCGGCGTTTACCTGTGGGTATATGGACGGCTGTATCTGCTTGTCCAGGGAGCTGCTGGATCCTGACTTTCCCGCGCTCTGGGAGGAGATGGCTGCCAGCGCTTCTGGGAGATTGTCCTCATCCTCGTGGTTACTGGTGAGGAGCAGATCGAGAGGGTGAGCGGCTTAGCGCGCCCTGCAGGGTGACGGTTTGCAACCTACAGAGGCGAGTTGGATTTTTTTTGGAACCAGAGTCTGTGCAGTAGCGATGTGGGGCTTTAAGTCCCGCCCACTGTCTTTGTGGCTTTTCTTTTAGGCGTGAAATGACTCATCACAGAAAAATCAGTATTTGATTGTACAGCAACAAGGTAAAAACGATTTGAGTCAACAGTAGGAAAAATAAATATCTGTTTGTTAACGTGAAGGGGGCGGGGCTTAAAACTTGCACAGGAACCAGCTTGCAGGGAAGGTCTTTGGAATTTACCCATAAGCAGCACTAAGGACGCCTGTTTTTATTCGGCTTTCCGCTAATTCTTTAATGCATTCGACGGGTGCTGCAGCACCCTCAGCACTCCTGGTTCCCATGTTGGTGGAGTCGTACTCACAAGCTGAACTGCCGGACGAGGCGCCTCCTGCGGTTGGAGCTCGGGTTGCCTTTGGCCTGCGGCTCCTCTGGCGTGAGGTTACGGTCCTGCTGCCGGAGGGGCGTCTTTTCTGCGGTCAGGCTGGACGCCGCCGAGTCCTGGGAGGAACTCTGGCACCTGAAAGGCGGGAGGAAAAGTCAGTCCCGGTTTGTAGACGCCTGTGTGAAAATGGGAAGGGCAGCCGAGGTACTAGCCTGTCGTTGAGTGTCTCGATTGAGCTCTTCCCTCTGGGCATCGTCGGGGTCTCCTTCTTTAATCGTGCAGGAGAAAAGAACGGTTGTTACGCTGCCAAGCACGCGAGGCGAAGCTGAGGCAGCGGCCTAACGGCACTCACCCAGAACGCCGCCTCCATCTGGGCTTTGAGGATGTTGCATTTGAGGTGATCAGGGAGCGCCGCCGGAGAAGCCGGGGGGTGCAGAGACTTCTCCGACAGCTGCTTCTCGTCTCCCTGCCGGGCGGGAGGGAAGAGGAACGTGAGGGCGGGGTGGGAGAGAGCCGGGACATATGTCACAGGAGAACACGACGTGAAAAAAGGGGCGTCTGACCTTTTTGTCGATGTTCACGTGAAGCGAAGGCCAAGGAGGAGAGTCGCTCTCTGTCTCCAGAGCTTTGAGGAGAGACTGAGAGATGTCCAGCTCCTCTGAGGGGCAGGGAGGAGCTCGGCGTTCTGACGAAAACAAAAACAAAACACATGACATCACACTTCGCTCGGCATAGATCAGCGGTTTTACAGGCAGAACAAGACATAAGAAACAATCACACGACCCGTGCTGGGACTCATCTTTACAGCTGTAATTTTCTGCTTTTTTTGCAACTTTAAATTAAAGTTTGTTTGGGTTTTTGGAGTCATAAAATGTGTTCACCATAATCACAAAAACATGCAAGCGGCTAATTAGGACATTACCTTGCATTAAAGACATTTAAAGCCACAAAACTGACTTTTGCAATGACTCTCCATCTTTTACAGGTTTTGACCGAAAAGGTTACAACTCCCTAATTTTTCAAAATAAGATGATCTCAGCCTAAAACTCTGACAGCAGGCGATACATACACATACATTCCCTCAAGGAGCGCTACTCCTTTCATTTTAAAAGTTTCCCTGCAAGTCCTAATGAAAACTTTGGTTAATTTTCATTAAAAATTGTAAAATCCTGCATGCAAATGTGTCACCGATGAGCAAACGTTTGTAACTTCAGACATGAAAAAGTAAAGGATCTGTATCTTTCGGGCAGGAGCCTTGTTTATGTTGGACGTGGATTGTCGAGCTCAGGATAAAAACGAGCGTCAGCGTGCTTCTAGACGCCGGCGGTACTCACTGTTCTTGGTGTGTGTGTGGCACAGCGTCTCCTGGCTGTGTGTGTGGCGTCGGTGGTGGTGATGGTGGTGGTGGGGCGCCGTCCCAGAGTACGAGTTCTCGTTCTCTGACGAGCTGTGCTGATGGTCCAAAACGGGACCGCTCAGAGGGAAACTGGGGGGGGTGGGGGACACGTGCGATCAAAACAAAACATCCCAAACTGTCGAGCAGAACACGCATGACTTTGGTCTGTTGGGAAAAAAAAAAACAAGAAAAAAACTCCACACAGAAAGGCTGGGAAGCGAACCTGCGGCCTTCTTTTTGTGAGACGACAGCTATAACCACTGCTTCTCCGTGCCATCCAGAAAATAATGTCTATTATTAGATTGTTCTAATGACAAATATGTTGATAAATCCACAGTACAGCTGATGAATAAAACTATAATAAACTGAATTAATTATTACTGTCACTGTAACATCCATCCATCTTCTTTACTTGTTTTTTCCTCTCCGGGTTGCAGGGAGCTGGTGTCTATCTCCAGCAGACACTGACAGAGGCGGGGGGACACCCTGGACAGGTTGCAGGTCCATCACAGGGACACACGGAGACAAACGAGACAACCATTCACCCTCTCACTCACACCGAGGGGACAATTTAAGAGTCACCATTTAACCTAACGTGCATGTTTTTGGTCTGTGGGAAGAAAACTCACATAACCACAGTTAGCCATTATTAAAAAAACAAACAACAACAACAACAACAAATAATCTTTGCAGCTTTTGCTCTCAGAAACTGTTTATTCATCTTCGAAGCAGCATGGCGTCATTCCCAAAAGGCAAAACGTGATTCAAGTAAACAAGAGAATTCAAAAAAAAAAAAAAAAAGAAAAACAAGGCAAAACTACAACAGCAACACATTTTTTAAATGTTTTCCTGTAAACACTTTAGTTCGATTTAACAAAATCCACAGCCTGACGTTAACATTAATATAATGTTTACTGAAAAGCCTCACATAGTCTAAGCCGCACCGAGCTACACCATAAATAAAGCAGCTTTAACCCCTAAAACGGCACTTTCTCTGTGCAGGACTGGAGCCCTTCCACCTGACGAGAATTACAAGGCAACACTTAAATCACTTTCATTCAGTGATTACGAACAAAAAAATAAAACGCCAGAATAAAAACGAAGGAAAAACAACAACAACAAATGAAGGCAGATTTGAGTTTTCGCAGTGCTGAGATCGAAAACCTGGATTACATAAAAACACACAAAGCGAGGCACAAACCTGTCAAATCGAGCTTTGATTTCTGCTGAGGTCGGATGTTTTAGTGAACATCCCCGTTTCGTGAAAGCCGTGCATTCGTGTCTGCACGGCACGGCGTCTCTTTAGCTGATTCTGGACCAAAAACGTCAAAAATAAAAACAAAATTTCCAGTTTTCAAAGCATTCTCAAGTATCTCTGGTACATTCATATATGTCTTTTATCTTGGAACCACTTGGAGCTGATTGGTGCGTTACGAGCTAAATATATATATTTATATATATTATTTTTAGTTAGATTTGGTTTTACTTTGCCAAACTGTCACCATTAAAAGAAGGGATGAAAATCCCCAACAAGCAGTTCATTAAGTGGCACAGATTTGCTGATTTTTCAGTACATTCACTCAGGTTTCTTTGTGGTAAAGGATATTTCCCTGACGTCACACTGAAATCGTGTCTTCTGTGACGTTATTCTGAGATCTGACCTCTCAGAAGGCGAGGGCTACAAAATGAGCTACAAAAAATGAACTTTATGTCGTTTTTAGAGCACAAACTGGTCCCTTTTTTTCTTCTACAGCATCTTTGTCTCGATTCTCTCCCCAAATGCCCCTCAAACATAAAAAAACTACAGTGAATGAGAAAATCCTTTGCATTTTAAACACAGATACAGGCACTGATACAGTAAATGAGTGATAATGATGATGATGATGATGATGATGATGATGATGATGGTGGTGATGATGACGAGCGCAGACAGGTTCAGATTCTTCCTTTGGGGAAACAGTTCGTGTCGGGGGTTCTGAAACCGAGGAGGTTGGGGGGCGGGTCAGAGCGCCGTCATGACCTTGTCCCTGAAAACCAAACTGATGGATGATTTGCGGGCGCCGCCGGACCGCTCGGGGACGGCGGGGGAAGGACCGGACGCGGGACCCGCGGCCTCAAAGGAAGGTCTGAGCACGACGCGAGACAAGACACAAAGTGAGGCGCGTGAGTGACGTGGACCACAGACGGAATGAAGTGTTTGGTGTCGGGAGGGGGGGGGGTCTTACCTGTGCGACGGCGTGTGACCGGAGGGCTGCAGGTAAACCGGGGTCGTGAGGGCGGGGTGAGACGGATGCCACGGCTCGTGACTCATAGGGATGTTGTGTTGGTACTAAAAGAGGAAGGAAAGCAGAATAAAATGCTGCCGACTGTACTGTATATATGTGTGTGTGTGTGTGTATGTGTGTGTGTGTGTGAACGAGGGCCATCCAAGATCACTCACCGCGTGCAGGCTGGGATTAGGGCTGGCATGAGAGACGCAACAAAACGACGTCATCAGTCAACAACAACAAAACTGGGCAACAATACAAAGAGATAAACAGAAGGTTCGCATTTCAGGCAGCATCCCTCCGGGCTGCGGCGAGCTGACGAACGGCTCTCGTGAGGGGAGGGTAACGTGATGATTTGTTATGATTATTAGTAGTTTTTTATGTGTTGTATGGGGAGGTAGAAAGGCCTAGCCGCAAATGTTATTACAGGAGTAGATTCTCAGTCATTAACATGGTGGTGAAGCCAAAAAAAAAAACGGTTAAAAAACAAAAACAACCGGACTTTTCTATTAGAGAAACCAAACGCCTCACACTGGAGTCCTCCTCAGGACGAGACTCAGCTGTCCACCCTCACCTCAGGGTTAAGGGACACTCTTCTGAGGACCAAAGTCCATATTTTGGACCGAGACAGATGGTTTGAGAGGGGGGTGAAACGAGAGAAACCCAACTTTAAACAGTTTCACTAACAAAGAAGAGCTAACAAAGACCCTAATGAGCCTCTGTTGTGAGGAGAGTGAGTTTAATCTGCAGGTGAATCCAGCTTACAGAACGCCGGAACTCCCACGCTCCTCAGATGAGAAGCGAATAGAAGAAAAGAAGTCCAGTTGTTGTTGTTGTTTTTTTTTTCTTTTCATTACATTTTCGAGCCAGCACATTAGCGTGCGCACGTGAAAATGGTGCCGCGACGTCGCCGGTCGCTTGGTTGCAAACGCTCGGGAGGAAAGATCCGAGTCACGAAGCGAGCGGCCTCCCGGCAGCCGCAGCCCGGCGAGAAAACCACCTGGAGGGAGCGAGGGTTTTACCTGATGTGCGGAGGCTTGGCCGGAGAGATGGCGGCTGGCAGAGAGAGAGACAGAAGAAGAGTTAGCAGGAAGTTAGTCGCTTTCTTTCTGTTCCTGTGTTTTCTCTAACAGTCCAGATCTTTCAAGACATCATAAAACAGTAACCAGAATCAGGGCTGGAGCTTCAGCTGAACGAGTAACGAGGGGCGAGGGGCGTTTCTTGATCTGAAACCTTTACATTTTGTCTGGTTTCCGTCTTCATCCTTATTTTATTTCCTACATGGAGGTCTGGGGCAACAAAACTAAGTCTCTGTATGACAAAAAAAAAAGAACAATGACAGTTTTAAACAAGCTGGACGTGACAGAAGCATCTGTTTACGAAGTCGTTTACGCCTAAATCTGAAGGTTGAGGTCGCTTTATTTGTTTTGTTCGTTCTGCAGAAAACAGGACAGAAATCGCCGCTGAAAGAACTGACAGAACGCTGCTTCGTTTATGCTAAAACGACGCTGATAACAAGGCTGTATCCGTGTTCTGAGGTCCGTAAATACGTTCAGCAGCTTCCTCTCCTGTGGTCGAACATCCAGCATGCGGGGATGAAGCTTGTTCCTTTTGTTTCTCCTGCTCTCAGAGCTTCCGTGCAGCGGATTTCAGGCGGCGTGGGAAAACAGAACAGGCGCCCGTCAGTCACCCGGGTTTCGCCGCACGCCGCCGCCGCCGATCAGACTCACCTTTGCCCAGCAGGTGCGCGCGGGACGGGTACCGCTTGCTCGGCCTCCTCTCGAACGTGCTGGCTCGCCTCAGCCGGCCTCCGTGAGTCGCCTGGTACTCCGTCTTCCCGCTGAAACCGACAGTTTTAAAGAGTGGAAACAACACTTTACTCGAGCTGCTCGTCTGTTAGCAAAATATCCTGCGAACC
The DNA here is from genome assembly GCF_001649575.2 of Kryptolebias marmoratus. Classification (NCBI taxonomy): domain Eukaryota; kingdom Metazoa; phylum Chordata; class Actinopteri; order Cyprinodontiformes; family Rivulidae; genus Kryptolebias; species Kryptolebias marmoratus. Next base: position 12,542,611 of record NC_051445.1, on the reverse strand, counting down.
ACTGAAAGTTTTTTCTGTTATTTTAGTAAGAATCCTGGGAAAAACGAATCGCTCAATATTTGGCGGCGAGTTTAAGCAAAATACGGGAAAATAAAAAGCAATTTCTGGATTGTTTTTTTTTATTTTAGCATCTGAAAACATAACTAGAACTTTCCGCAATCCGATGTTCGGATCAAACAATTGGGAGTTGAGGGGTGAAACTTGGATTTAATCCGGATTAAAGTCTGAAGTGAACAGCTGCTCCAGACGACAGGAAGTGCCCTTCGAGCACGAGAGTTCGCTTCTGACCGCCTCCGACGACGACCGCAAGACAAACAAACAATACGAGGCGGACGTCTCCGTCGCCACAGGAACAGACCCACGTAACCATAGATACGCAGTCACCATAGATACAAAGGGTCTGTTTTATGTGACACGTAATCCCCCCCCTCCGCCGTACGCTGCTAACGAGCGCCTGAGGGTTTATTTTATTATTATTTTGCGTCCGGCGGGTGCGGCTTTCGTCCCTCACCTGAATCGGAAGCGGGAGCCGAGCCGGGTGAAGTCGCTGCGGCTGGCCTTGCCCGCCGTCGGCTGGCGCAGTCGAAAGAAGGCGTGGCTCTCCACGGCGCACTTCCACAGGTGCTTGCAGCTTTTGGTGCTGGCCAGCTGGAAGATGAAGGTGTGCTCCTGCTCGTGACCCTGCTGGCATCCAAACGCGAACCGTCAGAGAGCGGGAGAGGGTCCAGGCTTCTGAAATATGTTTAAAAAAATAAAAAAATACACAAACCTGCTCGTCGTCCTCCACCACCACCAGCGTCAGGCGGCTCTTCTTGAAATCCAGCCGGGTGATTTTGGGCCTGAGCGACAAAACGCCTGAGAGGTTAGGGTGAGCGGGGAAAAACAAACAACGGAGCCGGAACCACATCCTGTCACGCTCCTGCGTCCCTGCACTGATTTACTGAATTATGAAGCCATTTTCACTGAACAGCTGTTAATAAACGACACTCGGCTGTTTAAAAGCAGTTATTTTACCTTCACTCAGCTTTTTTTATTATTATTATAAAACAGTTACGGATTGTTCACCTGGAAACCACCTACATGAAGAATCGACACACAGCTTCAGCTGCGGCCCCGGATAAGTTTAAAGTCAAGTGATGCATTTCGTTGCCGCGGCAACAGCAGGCCGTCTTAATTCCCTTCTGAGATGCGGTCGTTTTCTTTGCCGACGCCGTTCTGCGGTCGACACACGTTTTATCTGAAATCGTTCCCACAATAAAAACTTTTGGACTCACCAGAAGAAAAGCCCGATTTTGTTGGCGCCTTCGAAGACCAGGATCCCCGTGGGAGTGAGCCCCAGCGCGTACTCTCCTCCGTCCCTGCCCTGGGGACACAGCGGGGGGGGGAGACGTTCAGGACCTCCTGCCGCGCAGCAACACGTGCGCGCCAACGTTCACCCACCTTGACAAAGTGCATGTCCACGCCGTACAGCTCCAGCCACTTGCACTTGTTGAGGAAAGAAATCTCTGCCTGAGACGGACTCTGCCCCCTGAAGGTGAGGAGAAAGAGTCTGAGCGCTGAAGGAGCTAAAACTGAGCCGTTCAAGCTAAAAGCTAAAAGCATGAAAAGGCTAGGTTTAATCAGAAAAGCTAAAAACTAAATTTAACAGAATGGCAGCTAAAAATATCATAAGGATGGGTAGAAGTTAAAGTCAGCAAAAGGCAATCTAAAACCTAATAGTAGCAAAAGAATGGCTGAAAGCTAAAACTAGCATATTACTATGTTAAAGCTAAAATTAGCAAAAGGCTAGGTTTAAGCTAACAGCAGCAAAAAGTGTGGCTAAAAGCTTAAAGTTGCATATTGGTATCTTCTAGCTAAAACTAGCTAAAGGCAGCTAAAAGGTAAATTTAACAGAATGGTAGCTAAAATTATCATCAAGCTAAAAGCTAAAGCTAGCAAAAGGCTGTCTAAAAACTAAAAGTAGCAAAAGGATGTCTAGAAGCTAAAAATAGAGTATTGGTATCATAAAGCTAAAACTAGCAAAAAGAAGCTAAAGGATAAATTTAACAGAATGGTAGCTAAAAGTATACTAAAGCAAGCTAAAAGCTAAAGCTAGCAAAAGGCTGTCTAACAACAAAAAGTAGCAAAAGGATGTCTAAAAGCTAAATGTATGAAAAGGCTAGGTTAAAGCTAATAGTAGTGAAAGAATGGCTAAAAGCTAAAAGTAGCATATTGGTATCTTAAAGCTAAAACTAGCTAAAGGCAGCTAAAATGTAAATTTAACAAAATGGCACCTAAAAGCTAAAACTATCGTTAGGCTAGCTTGAAGCTAAAGCTAGCAAGAACCTAAAAGTAGCAAAAAGGCTAGCTAAAAGCTACATGTAGCAGAATGGCAGCTAAAAGCTAACAGTAGCATAAGGCTAGCTAGAAGCAAAAAGCAGCATGAAAAGACAGAATTGGAGCTGAAACAGATTTCAAACAGAAAAATGTTTTCTGAAGGAATGGAAAAGATCTCAGAGTTTTTCTACAAGGTGAATATTTGTAAACAAAGTTCAATATTTCTGAAAAGCGTAAAAAATTCCAGCTCTGATCTCCTGACTGAGCTGAATGGGTCCACAACAAGCCGAAAGGCGACCCGTTCTGTGTCCTTTGGTGTTTTCTCTGAGCGGTAAATGAAGAGTGAAGGATCTGAGTTCTGAGCTTGTCCGCTCCTGACCCCGCCGACCCCGCTGACCCCGCTGGGTGCAGCGTTCGGCATGTGGGCGTAATCTAATCCTCGATGGGAGCAATCGGAGCGCAGCTGGGTTAAACTGCTGCCTGGAATCAATCAGGACCCTGCAGGGATTAATCCCATAATCCTCCACACGCACTGGCGATAGGGGAAGCCAAAGCAGAGGAGGCTGCCGGGAACGCCGGCGCTGACAGGTGGCAGCGGAACAACTTCCACTTCCTGCTCGGCGCTCGGCGTCCTGCCCCACTTCTTTCATCCTCAGAGGGAGGCCCGCTCGGGTCAGGCTGCCGGCCTCCAGTAAGCTGCTTCGGACGCAGCAGAAGTGTTGCCGTGACAAGCTTATCGGCCAAAAAAAACCCAACAAAACTCTCACGAGTCCCACTTTGGGGTCAAAGGTCGGCTCACCTGAGCTCCAGCCACCTGCTGAAGATGTCCGCCTCCATGGCCGCGCTCTGCTTGGGAGCGAAGCGAAACTCGGACACCAGCTCCGGAGAGTGCTCCAGGGGGTCGCAGTCGCCCATCTCACCTGCAGGCAGGCCAACGCAGAACAGATCAGATGAGAAAAAAAAAATGGAGTTTCGGAAACTCCCGCAACTTCCTGTGGCGAATAGGAACCTGAAAGGGTTTAAAACACTGGGCGCTCCTTTAGGGCGCGTTAAAGAAAATCTTCTGAAGAACGAGATTAGAAGCAAAGTGGCATATTTTGGCAAAAAACTACAATGAAATAAATAATAACGAATCATTTTGTTTCCACAGTCTGATGCGCCAAACATGAATCTTTTGTAAAATCACCGTTAAATAAATGGACGTCTACGAGCTCCTAATGGCACCGAATTAACGTCAAAAGACATTTTAACCGCTGGAATTCAGATAACGGCGATGTTAGGACCCGTCTGGGTGTTTAGGGTGAGAAAAATCAGGCAAGATTTGTACTGAATGTCACAAAAAACAAACAAACAAAGACTTACTTTGTAAACAATACCCCGCCAGCTCCACTGACACGTCATATGGACATTTTAATCTGTCAAGAAAAGGGAAACAGACGCCGATGAGCTGCACACGTCCAAAACCACCTCCCTGCTGCACGTGATTCACGACATACGAGAGGCTGACGTGTGTGTGTGTGTGCGTGCGTGTGTGTAAGAGAGGGATTTGAAGGAAAAAAGGAGCAACCCTTTTCCTAAAATAAGCCGCCCTCTGCCATTCTTGTTCTGGGCTCCGGGGACGCGTGGCCCAGATAGAGGCGGTGACTCGCTGGAAGGCAGACGCCGGCCGCCGCCCCTCGCTTAAGGTGACCTGTGTGTGTGCAGGCGGCAGGGTTTGATTCACGCTTAAAAGCTCGTGACGGGACACGGACGTCCTTGCAGGCGCAGAAGAGGCACCTGAGAGTTTTGTTATGCTGTCAAATCTTCACGGTGAGCCAAGGTCAGAGGATTGGAGGGGGAAACGATCTCCTAATCGTCGACAGGAAACCGGTTACATTCTCTAAATAATCAAAGAAACTAAATGAAACGCAACGATTTGTAGGTAATGTGGAAATAATGGTTGGGTTTTTGTTCCTGTGTGCGCACCTGCTGATGGACAACGTGGGTTTATCGTGACAACATAAACATTTATCACAGTATATAAACCACTATATAAGTTTTAGGCCAGTGGTGTCCAAATCCTGGTCCTGGAGGGCCACCGTCCTGCAGGTTTTAGTCGTTTCTCTGCTCTTCAGCAACTCTTTACGCTCCGCAGAAGCCTGTTAATCACTAATCACTCAAATAAGGCGAGTCCGAGCAGAGAAACGACTAAAACCTGCAGGACGGTGGCCCTCCAGGACCCAGGACTGGACCCCGCCGGTTTAGGCTAAGATCATCCGACTTCAACCCGCATTCTGTCCGGCTGCCAGCAGGGGGCAACGTCTCCGACTTCAACTTAAGAGCTTTTAGGTAAAATTTAAAACGCAGAAGGCTTGTTTTGTGAATAATGTGATAAACTGCTTTTAGGTAAGGCTCAATTTGTGACTGAAACAGTAATGTATTTTACTTTAGTGATGCTAAAGCTAACAGGAAAGTCCTGACGACTCGGGTAAAAGAGCGAAATTAGAGCCTAATATATAGATATATGCAGTCAGCGGCTGCTTTCTGAGATTTTTTTTATATCATAAATTTTGCGACAAGAGACATTTCAGCAGTCAGACAGCTGGCTTCAGCAGTCAGAGCTCTGAGTACGACTTTCAGCTACTACTGCGCCGAACTTTGGCTTCATGTCTGTAAAACCGGCAGAGTTTCGGCTATTTTTTTGCGGCCATCTTGAATGGGGCTGACTCTAAAGGTGGCTCATGAGATATTTTGCTAACTCCACACGCAGACACTGACCCGTCCGCCTTCAGCAGCGATAAAAAGCTGCAGAAATGGTTTCAGGGGGCCTGAAGTTTATCCCAGCCTCTGTGAAGTCCTAAAACAAAAAGCACATTTCCTTGTTTTCTTTTTTTTTTTTTGCCGAGAAGAAAACTCACCTGCCGGACAAAATGTCTTGTCGAAGCTGCAGAACGAACAGGTACCTGTTGATGAGACGCGCAGAGAGCAGATTAGCGCGAGCCAGTCGACAATTTTCCTCGTCTCTGACTCGCTTTAACAAGTCTCTGTCCATTTGGCCTTGATTTGTATCTGCCCACAGCAGCAAAGTAATTAGCCCTACATCCACCCCCCTCCCCCGCTGAGCTCCAGAGAGCACTCTGTGTGTGTGTGTGTGTGGTTTCTACCGTGTAAATTCCTCGCGCAGGTTATTAGGCTCCGAAGAGTAGAACTTCACTCGGAAGAAGAGTCGGTAAGGCGGGCCCTCTGAGAAGAAAGAGGGAGATGAAGCAGAGTGAAGATAAAGAGCGGCGAAGCGGCGACTTGTGTAAAATTAATTTAATCGAATCAAAGCTCCTTGTGATTCATTTCATCCGTTTAATCCCCAACCCCCCCCCCAGCCGGAGCCTTTTCACCGACTTCATTATTCGCCGCCGCAAGGCCAGAAATGCGGATCCGCTCGCCTCCGGCCCGTCTGCGCCTCTGCCTCCTGATTCAACATCAGTCGGATTCTTTCAGACGTTACAGCTTCGCTTTGTGTGTTTTTGTCTCCCCGCCGCACCATTTA
>NC_051445.1:12534665-12536689 GCF_001649575.2 Kryptolebias marmoratus | reverse complement strand
CCCCCACCCCTCACACAGGAGAGCAAACAAGGGTTCGGCTCCGGATGCAGGCGTTAATCACTGTGTCAACATGAGATAATAGTCCACCTGCTGCACCCCTCCCCCCCCCCGCGGTCGCAGGAGCGGTCCCGAGGCCCTGAGCGAACTCACCTTGGATCTGCTTCTTTATGAACTTGGACATGTCCAGCCAGCGCTGACAGAGACAGAGACAGAGACAGGGAGGGAGGACACAAAAAAAGGGGAGGCGTTTACGTCGGCTTGTTGTCCTCGCTGACAGACGGACAGAGGAGCTCGTTCACTCACTGAAACTTGATCGGCGTCCATGAACTGCAGCCCGAAGTAATCCGTCTCGACGAGATCGATGTGGTACATGATCTGGTCGAACAGGTCCTGGCCTTTGGACTTGCTCTACGAGGGAAAAAAACAACAAGAAGAAGAAGAAGTTATTGTTCTGATCTGCTGCTGCGGTAACTGCGCCTCCTTTCAAACTGAGGCTTTCCGCTGCGTTCAGGCGTCCGAGGTTAAAGGGACAAATCAGACCTTCGAAAGCGGGGTTCCTCCGAGGAGACAGCATCTTACCTGCTGTGGATGGAAAGCTTGAGCGACCTCGTCACGGAGGAATGGGTTCGAACAAGACCGTGACCGAAGCGGACCGCCGCCGTCTGATAAAAAAATCTAACGAACTGAAAACAGATCAATAAAAGCTTCTCCCTGTAACATAAACAAGAATCCTAAATTCATTTTGTTAAGACCGTTTGTCAGTATGGCCCTCGATTGAATCACAGAGAAGTGATTATGTGGTGGTTATTTGCGAGCAAAACCGGCGGTCGCAGCAGCTAGCTGGAGCACTTCCCACGCCGTCTGGGAAGGAACTCTTTGCAAACTACAAAACCAAACGTGACACGGCTGGACTGAACCGAGTGGCGCAGTTTGAAAGAGTTCCCTCCGAATTCGCTCGCCGGGTTTGTTGACCGCGCACTTCCGACATGCGGGTACGCGCTCAACGTAAACAAAGCACTCAGCTGACCTACATTAGGCTGGCAGCCTGCGTAGGTAAACAAACAAGGCCTGAAACGTTCAGGTGGAAATACGAAAGGGAAGAAAAGAGAGAGAACGAGCAAAGCAAATTCTGCTTACGGTTTGTTTGTTTTTTCTCTTTTAAATTAACCATCGATATGAGATCCATATTGTTCAACTTTAGTTCATTGTATTTTCCGGACATTGTAAGGCGCACTTAAAAGCCTTCAATTTTCTCAAAAAACGACAGTGGGGCTTATAATCCGGAGCGCCTTATATATGGAAGAAGTCTTTGGTAAACTACAAAGCTCCAAAAATCCGAAAATGGACCGTTCACTGACGGCGCGTCTTATAGTGCGGAAAACACGGTGCTCATTTATTGAAGTTCTTCGTGATTTTGCAGGGTCCCTTTAAACTCTGTTTCTCCAAACAGAAGTCGTCCAAGGAGCCATCTACAATGGGTAAGATGATAATTATCAGAAACCCCACTCAAAAAGGAGCTGAACGACCCCTTTAAGCTGGAAACCGACCTTGTGTCTGTTTCAGCGGCGGGACAAATGGATGTGACAGATGCCCCCCTCCAACAGAGAGTCATAAAACACAACCGAGGACACGAGGCTCTGCAGCAGAAACCGCAGCCCTCTGTCCTTCTGTCCTTTTGTCCCTGCTAGACGCTCCTGAAGAGGCGAAGGAGGCGCGCCTGTGGGGGAGACGGCAGCACAGGAGCAAACTGGTTCCAGACACCAGCCCGACGAGCCGAGTGTCATTCTGAGCGAATGCCTCAGCTGTTTTTTGTTTGTTTATTTGTTTGTTTGTTTTGAGGACTTTCTCTGCCACCTCAGCGAAGCGGGACGAGAGAAAAAGAAATCAAAAAATTTAAAAAAAAGGGAAACTCTCCCTGCAGCTCAACCCGTGACGCACACAAACAGCTCCGGTGACACACGCAACCTTTTAAACTGACAACATCTCAGGAGGAGCCACTTACGCACACATGCCCACACAGCCGC